>NC_056076.1:23920911-24224328 GCF_016772045.2 Ovis aries | reverse complement strand
TTTCATCTTTTACGGAAGCTATAGAGCCACTGAGTGATCTCACTAATGCACTTGTGCTACCAAAGCAACATGCCCTAGAAAGATCTGATCCTTCTGGATCTGAAAAGCGGAAATAACATGAAGCACACACAAGCAGACACAGCTCAGCTTCAGTATGAATGACAAATAGACCTTTATACTTGTATACCACTGGGCTTCCCAGGTGGCGCTAGTGGTAAAGAACACACCTGCCAATGCAGGAGACGTAAGAGACGTGGGTTTGATCCTTGAGTCAGAAAGATCCCCTGGAGAAGGGCATGGCAACCCACTCCAGTATTCTTGCTTGGAGAATCCCATGGGCAGAGGAGCCTAGCAGCATACAGTCCATAGGGTCACACAGAGTCGGACATTACAAATGATTTAGCACGCACGCACCACTAAGACTTGGCGGATGGTCATTACTGAAGTTAACACTCACACTCTTTTCCTTTTCTCCAGAGCTGTCTTGTGATTAGCTTACCAACTCTTTAGACTTTTCTTCTCCCCTGGTTCTCTTTTTTAATAAAGTATTCAGCTACAATTTTAGGTTATCCTTTTGCTTTCTTTTAAAATAGTGTGTTTAACATACAGATGAATTTTACTAATGGTTTCATTCTATCATCCAAAGATAAAATAAGCACAAAGAAATTGTATCAAACTTCATATACAACTGCCCAGTATCATCATCACCTCTCTCTATTCTTTCCGCTTCCCTTCCTTTCAATAATTAATAATGGATAGCATAGTATGGGGAGAAGGCACTGGCACTCCACTCCAGTACTCTCGCCTGGAGAATCCCAGGGATGGAGGAGCCAGGTGGGCTGCAGTCTATGGGGTCTCTGAGTCGGACACGACAGAGCGACTTCTCTTTTACTTTTCCTTTCATGCACTGGAGAAAGAAATGGCAACCCACTCCAGTGTTCTTGCCCGGAGAATCCCAGGGATGGGGGAGCCTGATGGGCTGCCGTCTATGGGGTCGCACAGAGTCAGACATGACTGAAGCGACTTAGCAGCAGCAGCAGCAGCAGCATAGTATGGGTCAGGAACTATGCTTGATGATGAAGATTTAGTGATGAAGAAAAGACGGCCATGGCTTATGTCTTCCCATTTGTTAAGGAAGATGGACATCAGTCAAATATTTACACACAAAACACCTGCAAATCTGACAAGTGATGTGAAGGAGAAGAGAAAATATGCCATCTACACACATACTAGAAGAACTGGATTTAACCAGACAATCAATGAAAGCTTCCCAGAACTGACTCCCCAGCTGTAATCTTCAGGATAGACAGCAATTTACTAAAGTAGAAGTTAAAGGAAAAACATTTATTGAAAAGAAATTAGCATGAAAACACCTTAGAGGCTGGAGAAAAAAAGTAACAAGGAGAAGTTGAAGCAAGAACACTATATTTGAACCAAATAATAAGGATGAATCTTGTGTTGCAGAACCAGGCATACCTGCCTACTGAGGGACCTTGTGGGATACATTAAGGTGGGGCCTTTGTTCCCTCACCCTGCTAAAATCAGTGGAAGTATGGAGGAAATGGATAATATTTACATTTAAAAAATAGAAGGAAAAAAGAATGCACTAACCATAATGTAGATAATGTATTAGAAAAGGGAACATAGTTACTGCAGGAAAACCAGTGTTGAAAGGGAGCTATGCTCACCACTATACTACCAATGCTACACAAAACCAGCTTTGGAAAACACCATAAGTTCAGTTTGTACCAGAGTTCTGGTGTAGAGCAAAGCAGACAGATTAAAAATTTAGTATTAGTTAACATTTCCTGTTAACATGTTGACTATGAGGGCTGAAATGAAAAGAGGAATCAAGAAAATTCACAGGTTTATGAGCCAAGAAATCAGTTTAGCAGTTTCAGGGAAGAATTGAGTATTGACTGAAGGAGATCATGAAACTGATTAGACATATTTTAAAGTATTTTCGAGTATAAGACAATATGTTAAAAGGAAGTGATATGAATGAATGTAAAACTTCTTATAAGATCATTTTTCCACTATGTTAATTTTTCTAAAGCTATTCAGAATGATTAAAGAGCAACATTTGGAATAGAAACAAAATGTGAGCTGATCATAAACACAAACACCATCACACCATCCACAAATGAAGGAACACAAGATGAAGTCATTTATCATATTCAACATATTAGATATGTTACATAAGAATGAAAAGCATATTGGTAGTATTACCTGTCATTGATATAACCTAGTATAGTTTCAATATCAGTACTGAGTCTTCTATTTTCTTCCACCAATTGGGAACATGCTATTGAAATATCAGAAAAATCCTTTGCAATATTAGAAAGTTCAGTATCCCATGTTGATTTCTTAAAAAAAAAAAGAATCATTTATACTTGTTTATGTAACTCAAAAAGAAAAAAATGTGTAATAATGAAATTACTTTTAGTTGTACAAGCTAATAGTTGGGAAAACAGAATGAAGCTCTAGTGGGAAATATGAAAACATCAACTTACCGTGGCATAAAAATTATTAAGTACTTCCAAATATTCACTTTCATAAATTTTTTTCTTCCAGTGTAGTTGATCATAAAGCCTTTTCCAATCATCTAGCTAAAGAAAAAATACATACATACACAAAATAAGTTGTGGTGCTTTCCATTCTTTTGTAAAGTAAGAAATAAATTATCTTTCAAACTAGGCAATTACAGTAACTTAACTATTGATTAAAATATTATAAAATAATGCATGCTGTTTTCATTATGAAAACTGATGTGAGATTCCAAATACAATTTAGCAAGTCTAACAGTGTTAAAATGAATAATTAATCTTGATAAAATAGAACATATTTTACTTTTAAGAATTGATAAAAATTAGAAAATTTAAATTGCAAATACTGCTATCAACAAATTAAAGAAAAAATAACATGAATATGGCCAAAATTCCACAAAAAAGCCATTTGACAAACTCACTAGCTTCCATAATTTTTCACCTAGCAAAAGGAAAACATACCCAAATATAAAGAACCAACAAATAATATCAAAATAAGTCATAAAATGCTGAACCCATACCCACTGAACTCAAAAATGAGGCCACAATTATCTTTTATCACTACTGTTATTAATCATGTTTTGTGAAATTTAGCTAAACCCAAGTAGATAAAGAAACCAAATATTACTAGCATAATATTGAATATGTATGTATCTCTTCAATTTTAGATGGTATGATTGAATACCTAGGAAGGTAAAATATTCTATTTAAGACCACAATAAATAAATTTGGGGAAGATAGCATAAGAGAATTAATAGTGTTTACCTACAAAGGTAGTAATATGTTAAAAGCATTATGACAATATTTTAAAACTTTTGTCAAAAACATAATATTTGGAAATAAATTCAACACAAAAGGGAGGACCTATAATACAGCAAACAAAAATTCTTATTTAAAAGCTTGTTGTTATTGTTTAGTCACTACATCATGTCAAGAAAAAATATTTCATAGAAACATTTAATATACTGTCAGTTATCCCAACATTAATATAGATAAAATAAAAAGGAGTATTTCCTTTGAAACTTCATGGAATGAAATTCATATGGAAGAAATGTATGTGAAGCTAGAGAAGAGGTATCTGAAAAATAAGAACAATATTTGAAACTTGCTACCAGATATTAAAACATCTTATAATACCACTATATTAAAGGAGTATTTATTTTTGGCATTGCAATAAAGAAAGAAGGAAAAACTAGAGCCTCACAATCTGAATTCATTTTTTAAAGTATTTGAATTCAGTGAGAAAGAAGTCATTTAATTAATGGGTTAGAATAATATAGAACTTCTGTTTAAAAGAAAAACAAAAGTGATATTTCTATTTCACATTCAACTGACTTCATAACAGACATAAATTTCAGATGGACAGAAACCTAAACACAAACACAAAACAGTACAAATTAAACAATATGATTCTATTTGCATAATCTTGGACTGAAAGAGAATGTTACCTCGGCAAACAAACCAAGATTTGTGATGTATCCAATGGCATATTTTACAAAAGTTATGTGGTAAAAGATAACATAAACAACACTGACGGAAAAGTTAAGACTGAGAAAATCTGAGATATAGTTAGTCCTCATGAAGGATATCGGTGGACGTGGTGGATTAAAAACATCTGAAAGCTCTTCTCCACAGAGGTAATGAGAAATCTGGCTCAAAAAAAGTCAAAATTGGCTTTTTCAGAATTTTGGAAATTGAATGAAGGCTTGCATCAAATGGGGAGCACCTATTAAGATAAACAGTTTAATCTGAGTAAGAGGTGTGACCTTTGTGCGTTTGAACTCGTCCTAATTCTTCCCTCCAGGTTCATAACAGCCTTGTGTGCTGTTTCTTTCGACTCTGCCCAACTGCATGGACTGTACCTACCAGGCTCCTCTGTGCATGGAATTTTCCAGACAAGAATATTGGAGTGGGTTGCCATTTCTGTCTCCAGGGGATCTTCCTGTCCCAGGGATCGAATTCCGGTCTTCTGCATTTCATGCTTGGTAGGTGGGGTTCTTTATCACTGAGTCTGAGTCTATTATATAATAATGCTGCTGCTAAGTCGCTTCAGTTGTGTCCGACTCTGTGCGACCCCACAGACGGCAGCTCACCAGGCTCCCTCGTCCCTGGGATACTCCAGGCAAGAACACTGGAGTGGGTTGCCATTTCCTTCTCCAATGCAAGAAAGTGAAAAGTGGAAGTGAAGTCACTCAGTCGTGTCCGACTCTTAGTGACCCCATGGACTGCAGCCCACCAGGCTCCTCCGTCCCTAGGATTCTCCAGGCAAGAGTATTGGAGTGGGGTGCCATTGCCTTCTCCATTATATAATAATAGGCTCATATTAATCTTAAATATCATATTAATCTATTAGGGAGAAATCCATCAGGTGGGAAGCCACCAAAGGGAGCCACCAGAGCATTTCACTGATCTGGAATGCTTTCAAATCCTCATTCCCTTAGAACTGCCATTATCTGACCTATCTGTTAGTTTTCTTTTGTGACTCCGTTTGCAAGCATGTCTCTATTTTTTTTTTGATACAGAGCTCTCCCAGTACAAAACATCTTCCCAGAAAATTTTCTCCTAAGCCATGAATTTTTCACCCAGGAAGACATGAAATTCTAAATGAATTCACGAGGAGAGTGGAGATTTTAGAAAAGCCCATATTAGAGAAAAATGGTTGATCATCCATTTACAAATCTGAAAGCAGGCATGTGTATCTGGTGGTCTGAACTAATTCAGTGAATAATTTTGACAACTGAATGAAGTACTTCCCCTTTAACCAACACTTTAATCCCTAATCTCTCTTGTAGAGTATTAACATATTAAATTAACACACATCTAGTTTTTCAGATAAGATAATTGAGTATCTAAAAGGTGTAAAGTAAAGGTCACAACCATAATGTGGAGGAGAAATCTGAGTCCAACACTATGATAGACTAAAACAGCATTCTACATGAATTGCTTTAAAAATTCTCAACCTCATGAGTCATCAGAGAAATGCAAATTTGAAACCACAACAGGATAAATTCAACAAAAGTCTTATAGTTAAAGATAAATAAAAGATAATATTAGATGATGATGCTAATCTGAGGCTGGAATTGTCATACACGGTGGTCTGAGTAGAAAATGTATAACTACTTAGGAGAAAAACTGTCATGATCTATAAAAACTGAATATATGCATCTTCTCAATATAAATGAATATATAATTTTAACATGTATTTTGAGGGACTTGGTCTGAAAAACTGCAAGGACTGAACAGCAATAAACTCGAATTGCAGGTTATGAAGAAACTGGACATCAAGTTTAATTTTCAAAAAGTAAAGCCTGAGATATCCACTAAACATCTATAGGGAGATTGAGTTGGCAATTAGAAATACAAAGCTTATAATAAAAGACTAAGCCCTTGGAATCTCAGATGTTTGGAGTTTGGGGAGATAAAGAGATATGGGTTAAGGAAACTGAGAACAAGCTTCCAGAAAAGTAAGAAGAAACAAGAATAGTGTGTGTTCCAAAAGCCAAGAGAAAAAAGTTTCCAGAGACAAGTGCTACATGTACATTAACTGAAGATAAGAACAATTAATTCAATTAATGGAAATATTTTCATTAAAAAGTGAGCTGTAAAAAGGGCAAAGTGAAAAGTTCTCAGAATTTTGGAAAAAAATATGAAAATATAGGTAAATCATGTAAGCCTTATCAGAAATATAAGGTATATGGCTTTTACTTGAATTAACATTGCTGCTGCTGCTGCTAAGGCGCTTCAGTTGTGTCCGACTCTGTGCGACCCCATAGACGGCAGCCCATGAGGCTCCCCCGTCCCTGGGATTCTCCAGGCAAGAACACTGGAGTGGGTTGCCATTTCCTTCTCCAATGCATGAAAGTGAAAAGTGAAAGTGAAGTCGTCAGTCGTGTCCGACTCTTAGCGACCCCATGGACTGCGGCCCACCAGGCTCCTCCGTCCATGGGATTTTCCAGGCAAAAGTAATGGAGTGGGGTGCCATTATTTTTCCATTACAATATTTTTGTTAAAATAAGGACATATTAATATTTAAAAGTTTTAGAGACATTTATCACAGCTTTGTTTACAATACCTAAAAACTGAAAATATCTTAAATGTCCAATAATAAGAGTCTAAGAAACTCTCAATCATTTAAGTTGTATTTTAATATGATTTGGCAGTAAGTTTTTATATAAGGAGAAATGCCATCAATTATTATATGCATATGATAATATCATTTCAAAATATATCATAAGATCTGTCTACATAAAACAAAATATTAACAGTGACTACATTTAAATAGTAAGATCATAGATCGGTAATTTCTGCTCCTCACATGAGTGCATTCTAAACTTTAAAGGATAAACATTAAGTATTCGTGCCATTTAAAAAGTGTATAAAATAATTTAAGATAATAGTTTGTGTAATGAATTCCACCAGATTTTATGAGGATCGTAAAGAAGAAAATAGGATCCATTAGTAGCAATTACAGTGCAGTGTAATGGTGAAAGCCTGACTGGGAATCATCTAAGGTGGGAATGTAAGGAGAGAAATAGAAACAATGAGCACAGAAAATCCTTTCAAGGGCTTTTCCTGCAAAGTACAATAAGAAATGCAACGTAGCTTATGGTAAGATTTAAAAACAAAAACATAAAGCATTCAAAACAGGGAGGGAGAAAGTAAAAATAAAGAGAATAAGCCTAAAGAAATAAAAAGAAAATTATAACTACAGAAACATACATTACTATTTCAGAAGCTGGCAGATTGTAGAATTGCTAATCCAAGAGTCACCTCTACTTTTTAACTCAGTTTTTAAAAATTTGAAGAATCTCATTTAGAAAGCGAAAAATACACATATAATTAAAAATAAGAGATGAGTATAAAAGAGCATTTTATATAATGTTATATTAGATTTGAAAATTTTAATCCACTTTGATTATTTCTAGGTCCATCAAAAATTATAGAGATATCAAGGAGAAATATATATCCTAATAAAACTAATCATGACAAAGTAAAACAACTGTCCATAAAAATAAAGCAATAATTCAAACAACTAAAAAAATAAAAACAATGATCATTTTTCACCAACGTGTCCTATTAAAGTTTTTTAAGAAAAAGTTTACTTAAATCTATATTAATTCTCCAGGTAATAAGAAAGGAAGAAAAGCTTCACAATTCATTTATAAAGCCAGCATAATCCTAATAAGAAAATCTGTCAAATACAGCACAAATTAAGAACACTGAAATACAGACTGATTTATGAATATGGATGTAAAATCCTAAATAAAATAATTACAAATCAAACTCAGCAGTAAATTAAAAGAACAATAAACCATAACCAAGCAGAGTTCACCCCAGGAATTTTAAAATGGTTTTATTTTAAAATTATTTTAATAGGTCAAATGAGAAATTATTTAAAGCCATCTTCACAGATGCTTACAAAGTATTCTGTGTAAGTAATCATCTATTCCTGATAGATTTTATAACCTGAGAATACTTTTAAAATCTTTAAAATGATAGCAAGCATATGTTTGAAATCAATATTTAGATAACATGAACCATTTCTCTAAAATAAAAATTGAAATAAAGAAAGCCAAATTCATAGATGTTACTTAATATTTTATACATATGCTACACAATAAAATAAAGAGAGATTAAAATCTTATGGCTAAAAAACTAGCAATGTGTAATTTTATACATTATCACATTTTATCCATATAACTCATAAAAACTATAGTATAAAACAATAATAAAAAATTGTATTGCAGTTTCACTGTAACACAACTTTGTTTGTATGAGAAAAATCATTCAGCTTCTTTTCTTCTTAAAGCTCTTTTTTAAAAATTATTTTTTAGTTTTTATGTTTTGGCCCTACAACATGAAATGAGGAATTTTAGTTTACTTACTAGAGCTAGAACCCGTGTCCCCCTGCAGTGTCCATACCCCTGGACCATCAGGGAAGTCCCACTTAACTTTTTTAGACTGGTTTCCTATTTAGTAAATTAATAGCATCAATAACAATTGCTGCCTTATTTGTAATACAAAATTATTTAATTTGAAAGATTTTGAGAAAAGATATTAATCAAAAGGTATACTGTAATAGGTATTTTTTGGTATTTGGATTTATGCTTATATTAACCTAGATCAATAATTTAGCAATAGATATTAAATTTCTACTAAAAAGACAACATCTAAAAATATAAAAACATCACATATACACAAAAGTAATTCACTTATTTACAACCTTTATCTGTAAAGTATATTAGAAATTAAATTTTTGTACAGCTATAATTGTTCAATAAAATATGAAAATCACAAAGAATTTATGTATCTTTGAAAGGTATTATTTTGTATTACTTTATTAAGTTCATTTTGGATAAAATGAACTGTAGATGGCTATTTCTTTAATACTACAAGAAACAAAGAATTGCAGATAATGGTATTAAAAAAGATTCCTGAGCTATAGGAGAAGTAGACTTCAAAGACAACATTGGGAAAAATCATAGAAAAGCAGCTTTATTTTTAAATTTAAGATGAATTTGATCTTGACAACTTTTTTAAAGTACTTAACCAATTTTTAAATGTTTCTACTTTATAGGAGCTATTGTTTGTAGATATGAGAAGGGAAAAATGTATTTTCCTAGATACAGTGACAATATAAATACAGAAAAGTGTACATTAATGAAGCAAAGCTTCTAAATTGAAAGCATGATATGCCCTGAAATATTAAAAGATCAGTTAGCTTGTATGTGCAATTAGGCAGCACAAATCTTTTATTTTTCTCTAGAACTAAAAGTACCGATTGCATACCAAAAAACAATGCCTGGAAGTGATGCACAACACTGCTTTTAATTGAGTGTTTAATATGCCCACTTTGAAAATACAGCTCAAAAGTTTTTTATAATGAGCAAAACACAGAAAAAATATATCTAAACTTCATCATGCTCTCATCAGCTCTATAAAATATGATAGTTCACAAATGATTTCTATAATTGAAAAACATTACTAACCTTGTAAATACATTCATAATATCTCATCAAAATAATATTATGTTATGAAGGACCAGACTTGCCATTTTTAGAAATGATAAAAAAAGTTATTTTAGGTTTAGTGAATAAATTTCCCCTCTTTGACAATATTTTATTAACAGTGACATTTTTATGAATGATAAATTTCAACATGATTAGAAAACTGAGCTCATAACTATTTGAAAACACTATATTTTATTTCAATGTCTGCACTCTACTACATTCCACCTCATCAAGTGTTATCTAGACTCACAAGGTAAAGTGATTTTTCCTCAATTTCCAAGAATCTGTCTCCTTTCATGTTGAAGTTTAAAATGAGAGGATTCAGTCAGACAGCAGTAGGATTGAGAGGATGAGAAGAGTTAAACATTGACACTTCACCTGCCTCCTTAGAAATCTGTATGCAGATCAAGAAGTAAGCTAGAACTGGATATGAACAACGAACTGGTTTAAAATCAGGAAGGAATACATCAAGGCTGTATATTATCACTCTGCTTACTTAACTTATATGCAGAGTACATCATGTGAAATGCAGGGCTGGATGAAGCTCAGTTTGGAATCAAGACTGCCAGAAGAAACATCAATAACCTCAGATATGCAGATGTTGCCACCCTAATGGCAGAAAGTGAAGAGAAACTAAAGACCCTCTTGATGAAGGTGAAAAGGAGACTGAAAACTTTGGCTTAAAACTCAACATTCAAAAAACTAAGATCATGGCATCTGGTCCCATCACTTCATGGCAAATAGATGGGGGAAACAATGGAAACAGTGACAGACTTTATTCTCTTGGGCTCCCAAATCACTGAAGATGGTGACTGCAGCGATGAAATTAAAAGATGCTTGCTCCTTGAAAGAAAAGCTGTGACCAACCTAGACAATATATTAAAAAGCAGAGACATTACTTTGCTGACAAAGGTCCATCTAGTTAAAGCTATGGCTTTTCCAGCAGTCATGTATGGATGTGAGAGCTGAACTATAAAGAAAGCTGAGCAGCAAAGAATTGATGCTTTTGAACTGTGGTTTTGGAGAAGACTCTTGAGAGTCCCTTGGCAAATAGGTGGGGAAAAAGTAGAAACAGTGACAGATTTCATTTTCTTGGCTCCAAAATCACTGTGGACGGTAACTGCAGTCATGAAATTAAAAGATGCTTGGTCCTTGGAAGAAAGGCTATGACAAATCAAGACAGTATATTAAAAATCCCATGATATCACTTTGTCAACAAAAATCCATATAGTCAAAGCCATGGTTTTTGCAGTAATCATGCATGGATATGAGAGTTGGACCATAAAGAAGGCTGAGCACTGAATCATTGATGCGTTCAAACTAGGGTACTGGAGAAGACTCTTGAGAGCCCCTTGGACAGCAAGGAGATCAAACCAGTCAATCCTAAAGGAAATCAACTTTGAATATTCCCTGGAATATTGGGAATTCCCTGGAAAATTCCCTGGAAGGATTGACGCTGAAGCTCCAATACTTTGACCACCTAATGGGAAGAGCTGACTCACTGGAAAAGACCCTGATGCTGGGAAAGATTGAGGGCAGGATGAAAAGGGGGCAACAGAGAATGAGGTTGGTTGATGGCATCACCAACTCAACGGATGTGAGTGTGAGCAAACTTGGGAGACAGTGAAGGACAGGCAAGCCTAGTATGCTGCAGCCCATGAGTTCACAGTGTGGTTCTAAATCTACCTATTTTAGATCAGTTTCTCCCAACTCCCTTATCCCATCTCACCCCTTCTGACACTTCAGTCCAGTGTGTTTCAGTGTTTTCAGGCTTGCTTATTTCTGGATTATTTTACATTGCCTATGCAGTGGTGTAAATTACTCCAATCTTAATTCAGGTGCATATTCCCTACACTGCATAAATAAGAGCAAAATATGAAATTTTCAGGGAAAGAAAATTCTGAGAATATCAAATCTAACTCACTAAAGAAGCTTATAGAAGATATACTTTAGTAACAAGAAACAAAACAGTGCCAAATCAGAGATGTCTGATAAATAGAAAGAGCTGTGTATTAAACTTGGAATATTATCAAACATTTATTGTATAAATTAATGAGAAATTATCCTAACATAGGAATTATTAAGTAATATAGACATAACATGAAAAATAGAATATATATCAGGAAAAGATCATATGGCCCTTAAACTGTTCCTGAAGAATCTAATGATATTGATTATGCTTCCCATCCAGTAAATGTAATATGTGTTCCAAAAATTCTAACAATTAGTAGCCCCAAAACATGTAAATAAAATACATCTTAAGAAAAAAATCAACTCTAAACATTCTAACGTGAGTTTCATCTAAAAATATGGTTTCAAATTATATAAGGCAAAATAAGTAAGAAATAATAAAGAAATACACTATCATACTGAGATATATTTTAATATTGCTTTCATAGCAATTGATACATTAGTCAGAAAATAAATCAGAAATATAAAACAGTTAAATAACACAACTATCACAATTTATAAAATAAACCTATTTAGAACTGCACTCTACTATCAGAGAAAACATTTTTCCAAAATCAAAAATTTATGCAAGTTACCTATATAGTATTAAACAAATCAGTCTTAAGGAAATATAAATAATACATACTGCATGTACTACCTGTATTAAAAAAAAAGTATTTACATTAAAAATCAACTTAACATAGTGGAGACAGAGAGTTAATTTGTCTAAGAATGATCACAGACTGATTTTGAAGACAGTTTGCCTTTGACAAAGTTCCAAGAAATTGGTTAAGGTCCAATTTAGTAAAACTACCCAAATAAGTGGAGAGATAGATCATGTTTATGATTAAGAATCCTATCATACAGATTTCATATCTGCATCATGTAATCCAAAAGTGAATGTGATTCCAATTATAACTCTAATAAAAGAATAACCTAAAACTCAAAAGGAAATATAAGATTAGGGGATTCATCATAACAGATAATCAAAACTCATTATACAAGTTTATTAATATAGACATTAAGTATAGAAATAAAGATGTTAATTAGAGGAAAGAAAAAGAGAATAGAAAGAGAGATACACACAAAACAATAAGGAAGCCCCATAGTGACATAGGTAGTTCAATATTAATATATACATATTAATATATAAATAAATACTCTAAATTACAAGTTCAAGTAGCCACAGTACAAAGCTAATGTCAGTATTTTTTTAAATGTTAGTTATAAAAACTTACCATTTTTTCTAAAGCAGTTAATTCATTTTTTGATGACTTTGTTTCTCTCAATACTTCGGTCACTGCCTCTTCATTCTCCTCAATATTAACACTAATAGTTTCTATTGATGTACAGTAGAAATTAAACAGATTGCTAAGTTTATCTATCTCTTTCCTAAGAGAAAAAACACAGTTGACTTTATCCACATTGAAGGAGAAACTATATTTTTAAATATATTTGATTTGCTCCTGACTTAACAATATAGATCAATGGAATTTATCTATTTTAAAGGTTTTTCAACCCAAAGAAGCTCCTGAAAAATACTACTTAGGTATAAAGAAGTAAATAGGGAGGAAAAAAAATTATGTTTCTGATGGAAAGAACTGAAAGAAAAGTGAATGATTTGTAAATTTTTAAAATAAGCTACCATTTGATTTGATTTCAAGTGAGAGACCTAAGAAGTACCTTTGATTCAGAGCCTGGATAGTACAGGGATGGAAGGGCAATTTTGAAAAAGCAGAAAAAAAGAAGAGAAGAGAAGAAGCTGTAAAAGTGGACAGACCATACATTATTAAAGCTCTGGGACTTCCTAGGCAGTCTAACGATTGCGACTTCGCCTTCCAGTGCAATAGAGTGCGGGTTTGATCCCTGGTCAGGGAGCTAACATCCTGCACGCCTCATAGCCAAAGAACAAACCCATAAAACAGAAACAATATTGTATCAAATTCAGTAAAACTTTTAAAATAGTCCATATCAAGAGTGGGGGGAAGGGGTGGGAGGTGGGAGGGAGGTAAAGAGGGAGGGGACACATGGATACCTGTGGTTGACTTATGCTAATGTGTGACAGAGGCCAACACAATATTATGAAGCAATTTTCCTTCAATTCAAAATAAATAAGTATGGGGAAAAAAGGGTCTACATCAAAAAAAACCTTTTAAACATTTTAAAAATATATAAACCTCTGGTTTACTGTCTTGTCTCCCTGACAGTCACAGTAGCAAAAAGGAGTAAACTGCAGTTCAGGAAAATAAGGGGCTTACTTAAGGAAAAGTAATTGCTAAGATTTTTGTTCCTAGGCGACCTTTCACAAAAAAGACCAGTGTTAATCTGTAAAACTACATAATCCTTTATCTTATCTGGTAGGAACAAACAGGTTCCAAATATAAAAGTCACTTTAAAGTATGGTCTTATAGTTTAATGCATGAAAAAATACGGTGAGAAAATGACAAAAATATCATTTGCAGAAAATATTAGCAAGTAATACAGATAAGCCCAACTTTTTAAAGAAACCATAAGCAAAATCACAGAGTGGTATATTTACCTGAAACCCATATAAGAGATTAAAGAGTAAATCATTTGCATGTAATACAATTCTCAATGCAATATGGAATGGAAAAATTACCCAACAGACAAATGAGCAGATAAGATAAACAAGAATTCACAAGAAAATAAATGCTAGTGACCAATAAATATATGGTGTGTTTATTGAATTCACCCAGCCTCTTATGCAATAACTAATTTTAGGAGTAGAGTCAAATTAAACTGAAAGATATAATCTTACAACAGAAATCAAAATTAAAGCAACAAACAAATGAGCAAGAAGATTCTTCTTTACCCTTTCAAACCTGGAGAATACAGGTTTCCTATCAGAATTGTATTGATCTTCCAGATCAATAATGAGTGGTTGAGAGTCTCAACATTTAAAACATACATGTGTGGTTCAATTTTCTTCATTTGAAGTTAATTTTTCTTCTCTCAATGTTATCCATTTCCCCAGTGCAGATAATAAACTATAGATTTTGACTGAGTAAGAAGTGAGCAGTCACCCTGCCCCGTGATGTGCAGGAACTAAGCATTATCTTAGTTATCTCTTCATCTCTATTTCTTAAAGCATTAACTAATGTGATCGATTCCTCAGCCTTTCAAGAATTTTTCAGTGCAAAAGTTGCCCCCACTGATACTTTGGATTTCATTATTCTCATATTTGCTAAATCAGAAATAAATTTAGAAGAATAACATGGGAAGAATCATTTTACCTTTTAAGAATTATTATAAAGTAGAGCAATTGAGACACAAAAGAGTATATGCTTTTTTTCATTTATACGGAATTCAAGAACAGACCAAACTAACCATGGTAATAGAAGTCAGAATGGTAATTCCCTCTTTCAGGGGATGGTATGAACTGAGAAGGAAAATTTAAAAAAAAATTCTATATCCTGGAAACTTTTTATATCTTAACCTGAGGCATGGTGACATGAATGTATATATATACATGTAGATAAAAATCATCAATCTATGCATTTGATAGCACATATAATTGTGTTTCCATATGACTACTAATTCTCAACAAACTAAAAAAATAATGAAGGGAAATTAAACATACCTTTAACATTTTACTTAGTAAATCATTTATGACTCATTAATGCTTATAACAGAACTTTTAGAAAATATGCTTAAATGAGAAGAAAATTAGCAAGTAACTTATATGATGCAATAAATAATATTGAGTAAAGGAATTAATAAAAATATGCCTTTGGGCCCTATTTAAATATTATCTATAAAAATCATCAGCTAATTTTTATATTCAAAATTGAGAAGCAAAAATTTTAGAAAATGTTACAAGATATAGAATGTTTCATTTATAATTAATATGCACTAACAGCTCAACATTCAGAAAACTAAGATCATGGCATCTGGTCCCATCATTTCATGGGAAATAGATGGGGAAACAGTGGAAACAGTCTCAGACTTTATTTTGGGGGGCTCCAAAATCACTGCAGATGGTGATTGCAGCCATGAAATTAAAAGACATTTACTCCTTGGAAGGAAAGTTATGGCCAACCTAGATAGCATATTCAAAAGCAGAGACATTACTTTGCCAACAAAGGTCCGTCTAGTCAAGGCTATGGTTTTCCAATAGTCATGTATGGATGTATGAGTTGGACTGTGAAGAAAGCTGAGCGCCAAAGAATTGATGCTTTTGAACTGTGGTGTTGGAGAAGACTCTTGAGAGTCCCTTGGACTGCAA
Source organism: Ovis aries (assembly GCF_016772045.2). Taxonomy (NCBI): domain Eukaryota; kingdom Metazoa; phylum Chordata; class Mammalia; order Artiodactyla; family Bovidae; genus Ovis; species Ovis aries. Next base: position 24,208,576 of record NC_056076.1, on the reverse strand, counting down.
GGAGATCCAACCAGTCCATTCTAAAGGAGATTAGTCCTGGGTGTTCTTTGAAAGGAATGATGCTAAAGCTGAAACTCCAGTACTTTGGCCACCTCATGCGAAGAGTTGACTCATTGGAAAAGACTCTGATGCTCAGAGGGATTGGAGGCAGGAGGAGAAGGGGACAACAGAGGATGAGATGGCTGGACTGCATCATCGACTAGATGGAGGCCTGGCGTGCTGTGATTCATGGGGTCGTAAAGAGTCAGACACGACTGAGTGACTAAACTGAACTGAACTGAACATCTGTTTATGCCAAATAGATTAATGAAGTGTTGAATATATGTATGGTATATAAGTACAGAGACAGAAACAGAGAAATGATTAAAATGAGATATAGAAACATAATCAACAGCTTCAAGATATGTAAAATAAGAAAAAAAGTATAGAAAACTGAGAGCATTACAGTCTCAACTGAAGTTCCTGCCTCCACCTCTTGGCCATATAACTTTGTAGGTTTGTCTAACTGACTTTGACCTTAGTCATTTGACTTGCTGTAGTCATTTAAATGTTACCAAAAAAGGATGCAATCGGAGACTTATGAAGTTCATGTCTGAGTGTGCCTGCTTGCTCTTACTCCTCTCCTAGTATCCTGAGAATATTTCTAACAGACTGGAGACACAGAGTAGAGTCAAATCTCCCCAGTTGTCTCAGCTGAGGCTTTACTATATTAGTGGCAAATCAGAAAACATCTCTAGGAGGGGAAGATCCCCTGGAGAAGGGCATGGCAACCCACACCAGTACTCTTGCCTTGAGAATCCCATGGAGAGGAGCCTGGTGGGCTGCAGTCCATAGGGTCGCACAGAGTTGGACATGACTGAAGCGACTTAGCATAGCACAAGGCTTTCCTCGATCAGTGGAAAATTGGAAAACATATGTAACTAAATGACAGTGCAAATATAACAAATCAGGTGAGTTGTGAAAATTATTGCATTCATTAAATAATATATGTTTTGAGAGAGGGCAAGATGGTGGAGTAGAAAGACCTTCCTCTCACGAGCACACCAAAATCACAACTATCTGCGGAACAACCATCAGTGCAAAAGACCAACCTACCAAAAAGTTTCTTCTACAACTAAAGACATAAAGAAGGAATCACACTGAGATGAGTAGGAGTAGACTAGTGATAGAGTCAATTACCATACCCCTGGGAGGCTGTCCCATAAACTGGAGCATAATTACATTGCAGAGATTCTGCTAAAAGAATAACAGGTCTGAGCCCCACATCAACCTCCTCAACCTGGGAGTCCTGCACGAGGAAGACAAACCTCCCAGAGCATTTGGCTTGGAAGGCCAAGGGGGCTGACCTTTGGGAGTCCCAGAGAACTGAAAGAAATACAGATTTCACTCTTAAATGGCAGACACAAAACCTCACACACTGTGGGACCCAGGGCAGAAACAGTAATTTGAAAGGATCCTAGGCCAGGAGCAGGAGGCAACTGCAGCCCACCCTAGGAGCAAAGACATGGGTGGCAGTAATTTGTAGAGCTCCATCTACCATGTAGACACTGGTACTAGCAACTACCATTGTGGAATCCTCCTTTTAGCTCATAAGCACCAAGACCTACCCCCACCCAACAGCCTTTATGTGCCAATACTGAGACAGCTCAGGAAAATCATCTAACTGGGCAGGGACACAGTCTCCTCCATCAGGAGACAGCTGCCTAAGACCCCCTGAGCTCTCAGCCACCTCTGGAAATGGCTCTGCCTTCCAGAAGGCCTAGAACCCAACTCTAACACTAGTGGGCAGGCACAAGTCCCAGAATCCCCAGGGCCCTGGTCCTGCCCTCCAGGGAGCCTGCTCTAGCCTCTGGACCAGCCTCATCCATCACAGAGTAGACATCAGACTCAAGAAAGTCAAGACCCCACATCATGTGGACCCAGCCTGCCCATCAGCAGCCCAAAACTTGCCCTGGAACAGACTGGACCCTGGCCCTGCCTATTAGGAGGCCAACACAAGCTTGAGGATACCCTAGGCCCCATGTTCAACTGTGTCAGTCACCACTGCTTCCACCAGTGATCTAACACCAGCTCTTGGATCCCTGGGTCCCGCAACCAGACTCCACAATCTAGCTCTGCCTATTGGTAGGCTAGAACTAAGCCCAAGACCTGGCTCCACCCACGTGTGGGCAGGCAACAACCGGAGAACAACTTCTAGACTGTGATTCTGCCCACCAGTGAACATGCACTAGCCCCAGCGCCCCCTGGGTTTCCATAGCCAGTGACCTCATGACCCAGTCTCAACAACTAGCAGTCATCAGCCTCCACACAAGATAGAGCCTGTCAACCCATCAGACAGGGGACCAAACAAGCCTATCAGGGTGCCCAAAACAGGCAGCCCGCCACAGCAGCAGCAGGACCCACGCAGCCCTCATAGGGAATACCCTAGGGCATATAGTTTGGGTGAGGAGAGAGGAGTGTGCTACTGGGATGCATAAGACACATACAAAAGGTCACTTCTACAAAGTCAGGAAATGTAACCAACCTACCAGATACACAGAAAAACAAACAAACAGCAATTTAGGGAAAATGAGGAGACAGAAGAATACATTCCAAACAAGGAACAAGATAAAATCCCAAATGAAGAACTAAATGAAGTGGAGCTAGGCAATCTATCTGAGGAGGAGTTAAAAGAAGTGACTGTAAAGATGGTCAAAAAGCTTGGAAGAAGAATGGATATACAGAGCAAGAAGTTAGAAGTTTTGAAAAGAGAGTTAGAAAATCTAAAGCACAACCAAACTGAGATGAAGAATACATAAATGGAAATGCAAAATATATCAGAATGAATCAATAAATGTCTCAGTGATACAGAGGAGTGGGTCAGTGAGCTAGAATACAAAGGAGAGGAAATCACTGGTGTTGAACAGAAAAAAAAAAAGAATGAGAAGAAATGAGAACAATTTTGGAGACTTCTGCAACAATACCAAGTGCACTAATATTCACATTATAGGTGTTCTGAAAGGACTCAGAGAAAGATGCTGAGAACATATATGAATAAATAATAGCTGAAAACCTCCCAACCATGAAAAATGAAACAGACATCCAACTCCAGCAATCAAAGAGAGTACCAAACAGGATTAACTCAGAAAGAAACACACTGTAATTAAAACTGTAAAAATTAAAGATCAAGTTGTTATTTAATCACTAAGTTATGTCTGACTCTTTTATGACCCCATGGGCTATAGTTCGCCAGGCTCCTCTGTCCATGGGATTTTCACAGGCAAGAATACTTGAATAGGTTGTCATTTCCTTCTCCAGGAGATTTTCCCAACCCAGAGATCGATCCCATGCCTCCTGCCTTGTCAGAGGAATTCTTTACCATTGAGCCATCTAGGAAGCTCATAAAGAGAAAATATTAAAAAGCAACAAGGGAAAAGCAACAAATAACATATAAGGCAACTCCCATAAAGCAATCAGGTAACTTTTCAAAAGAAACTTCACAGGCCAGAAGGAGTGGCATGATATATATATATATTTATTTATTTATTATTTTTTTTTATTGAGGTGTGTAGTTTATTTTTTTTTTTAGTTTTTTATTTTTTAAATTTTAAAATCTTTAATTCTTACATGCGTTCCCAAACATGAACCCCCCTCCCACCTCCCTCCCCATAACATCTCTCTGGGTCATCCCCATGCACCAGCCCCAAGCATGCTGCATCCTGCGTCAGACATAGACTGGCGATTCAATTCTTACATGATAGTATACATGTTAGAATGTCATTCTCCCAAATCATCCCACCCTCTCCCTCTCCCTCTGAGTCCAAAAGTCCGTTATACACATCTGTGTCTCTTTCCCTGTCTTGCATACAGGGTCGTCATTGCCATCTTCCTAAATTCCATATATATGTGTTAGTATACTGTATTGGTGTTTTTCTTTCTGGCTTACTTCACTCTGTATAATCGGCTCCAGTTTCATCCATCTCATCAGAACTGATTCAAATGAATTCTTTTTTACGGCTGAGTAATACTCCATTGTGTATATGTACCACTGCTTTCTTATCCATTCATCTGCTGATGGACATCTAGGTTGTTTCCATGTCCTGGCTATTATAAACAGTGCTGCGATGAACATTGGGGTACATGTGTCTCTTTCAATTCTGGTTTCCTCGGTGTGTATGCCCAGAAGTGGGATTGCTGGGTCATAAGGTAGTTCTATTTGCAATTTTTAAGGAATCTCCACACTGTTCTCCATAGTGGCTGTACTAGTTTGCATTCCCACCAACAGTGTAGGAGGGTTCCCTTTCTCCACACCCTCTCCAGCATTTATTGCTTGCAGATTTTTGGATCGCAGCCATTCTGACTGATGTGACGTGGTACCTCATTGTGGTTTTGATTTGCATTTCTCTAATAATGAGTGATGTTGAGCATCTTTTCATGTGTTTGTTAGCCATCCGTATGTCTTCTTTGGAGAAATGTCTATTTAGTTCTTTGGCCCATTTTTTGATTGGGTCGTTTATTTTTCTGGAATTGAGCTGCATAAGTTGCTTGTATATTTTTGAGATTAGTTGTTTGTCAGTTGCTTCATTTGCTATTATTTTCTCCCATTCAGAAGGCTGTCTTTTCACCTTGCTTATATTTTCCTTTGTTGTGCAGAAGCTTTTAATTTTAATTAGATCCCATTTGTTTATTTTTGCTTTTATTTCCAGAATTCTGGGAGGTGGATCATAGAGGATCCTGCTGTGATTTATGTCGGAGAGTGTTTTGCCTATGTTCTCCTCTAGGAGTTTTATAGTTTCTGATCTTACATTTAGATCTTTAATCCATTTTGAGTTTATTTTTGTGTGCAGTGTTAGAAAGTGATCTAGTTTCATTCTTTTACAAGTGGTTGACCAGTTTTCCCAGCACCACTTGTTAAAGAGATTATCTTACTCCATTGTATATTCTTGCCTCCTTTGTCAAAGATAAGGTGTCCATATGTGTGTGGATTTATCTCTGGGCTTTCTATTTTGTTCCATTGATCTATATGTCTGTCTTTGTGCCAGTACCACACTGTCTTGATGACTGTGGCTTTGTAGTAGAGCCTGAAGTCAGGCAAGTTGATTCCTCCAGTTCCATTCTTCTTTCTCAAGATTGCTTTTGGCTATTCGAGGTTTTTGTATTTCCATACAAATCTTGAAATGATTTGTTCTAGTTCTGTGAAAAATGTGGCTGGTAGCTTGATAGGGATTGCATTGAATTTGTAAATTGCTTTGGGTAGTATACTCATGGCATGATATATTTAAAGTGATGAAAGAAAAAACTACAATCAAAAATACTGAGCAAGGCGCTCATTCAGATTTGATGAACAGATAGAAAACCAAGCCTAAAAGAGTTCAGTATCACAAACCAGCCTTGAAAGAAATCTTAAAGTAACTTTTCTAAGCAAAAAAGAAAAGGCCACAATTAAATACATAAAAATTACAAAATGAAAAAGGGAATAGATAAAGGCAATCATATGGTAAAGGTAGAAATCATCTACACACAAGTTATTAGACATGTTAAAAGACAAGAGCAATACAACAAAATACATTCACAATCAACAGCTAAGGAACATACAAAATCATTAGATGGAAAATATGATACCAAAAACAGTAACTGTGAGGTGGGAGAGTACATATGCAGATTTCTTTACAAGCATTTGAAAGTAAGGGATCAGCAACGTATAACAGTCAAGTATAAAGATATAGATGGCTAGAGAAAAACCTCAGGGAAACCACAAACCAAAATTTACGATGGTTATAAACATAAAAAAGAAAAAAAGAAATCCAAACATAACCCTAAAGATAGTCATCAATTACAAGAGAACAAGATAGAATAAAGGGACAAAAACATCTATAAAAACAATCCCCAAACAATGAACAAAATAGTAAAAGATACACAAGTAAGCACATATTGAAATAGACATCAGATATGAGAAAATATAAACATCTTAATAAGTGCATGTTATCCAGATCACAGGTAAATGTATAAATTTTTGTTCTCTATTTTACTTACATTTATTTGAATCTAGCTCCATAATGAATGTGACTTTTTCTATAGTAAATGATTGATGTTTGAATAAATAAATATTTTTATATCACACAGAAACATAAATAATTTAAAACCAAACTAAGAACTAGACGGATGTTCTAAAATTCAAATACATCAGAAATGTAATAGAAAGTCAATAATACACAAAATATAATTAATCTATGTGCATTTAAAATATTCCAGGCTAAAGAAAGCAAATAAATATGAGTTAATTAATGATATGCTATGTTTATAATTCACACAAGGCTATATAATTTGATGCTATCCCATTCTGAAATACTTTTTCAAATAGTAATTCGTTTACATTGTTAGCAGGGATATATATTATAATAGCATATCCATAGGCAATTCGGAAATATGTAAAAGAGCTTTAAAATGACAGAGAAAAATACTACTTTAGGAATTTATACACAAGTAGTTTAAAATAGGTAAAAGACATATATTTTAATTTATATATTAACTTGGTAAAAAGACAGATGCGGAAATTTAGATAATTTCCTTTCTCTTCATCTGAATTTCTCATACAGGAATATATATCACATTTTTAATTAATATTTTCCTTTTAAATGCTATAAATAACATTTGTGGAAAATACTTACTTGTAGGCAGCCACGCGTATTTCACTATCATGAATATCCCTTTCCATATCTATTCTGTTTTGTTTAACTCTGAGTTTGGCTTTTTCAAGATTGTCTATGGCTTCTAGAAGTTCTCCATGAATTTGTTTGTATATTTCCATTACCTGGAAATAAAAATATGCATGCTAATATAAGTGAAGTGAAAGTGAAGTCGCTCCGTACTGTCCTACTCTTTGCGACCCCATGGACGGTAACCTACCAGGCTCCGCGGTCCATGGGATTTTCCAGACAAGAATACGGGAGTGGGCTGCCATTTCCTTCTCCAGGGGATCTTCCCAACCCAGGGATCGAACCTGGGTCTCCTGCATTGCAGACAGACGCTTTACTGTCTGAGCCACTGTACTTAATGGCTAATTAAAACAATCAGACCACAGAAAGATCAAAGAAAGGTTTTAGAGTAGTTCTGATGTAGATTATAAACAGTTCAGTTCAGTCGCTCAGTTGTGTCCGACTCTTTGCGACCCTATGAATCGCAGCATGTCAGGCCTCCCTGTCCATCACCAATTCCCGGAGTTCACTCAGACTCACGTCCATCGAGTCCGTGATGCCATCCAGCCATCTCATCCTCGGTCATCCCCTTCTCCTCCTGCCCCCAATCCCTTCCAGCATCAGAGTCTTTTCCAATGAGTCAACTCTTTGCACGAGGTGGCCAAAGTACTGGAGTTTCAGCTTTAGCATCATTCCTTCCAAAGAAATCCCAGGGTTGATCTCCTTCAGAATGGACTGGTTGGATCTCCTTGCAGTCCAAGGGACGCTCAAGAGTCTTCTCCAACACCACAGTTCAAAAGCATCAATTCTTCGGTGCTCAGCCTTCTACACAGTCCAACTCTCACATCCATGCATGACCACAGGAAAAACCATAGCCTTGACTAGATGGACCTTAGTCGGCAAAGTTATGTCTCTGCTTTTGAATATACTATCTAGGTTGGTCATAACTTTTCTTCCAAGGAGTAAGCGTCTTTTAATTTCATGGCTGCAGTCACCATCTGCAGTGATTTTGGAGCCCCCCAAAATAAAGTCTGACACTGTTTCCCCATCTATTTCCCATGAAATGATGGGACCTGCTGCTGCTGCTGCTGCTAAGTCGCTTCAGTCGTGTCCGACTGTGTGCAACCCCACAGACGGCAGCCCACCAGGCTCCCCCATCACTGGGATTCTCCAGGTAAGACACTGGAGTGGGTTGCCATTTCCTTCTCTAAAGCATGAAAGTGAAAAGTGAAAGTGAAGTCGCTCAATCGTGTCCGACTCTTAGCGACCCCATGGACTGCAGCCTACCAGGCTCCTCTGTCCATGGGATTTTTAAGGCAAGAGTACAGGAGTGGGCTGCGATGGCCTTCTCCGAGTGATGGGACTGGATGCCATTATCTTCGTTTTCTGAATGTTGAGCTTTAAGCCAACTTTTTCACTCTTCTTTTCACTTTCAAGAGGTTTTTTAGTTCCTCTTCACTTTCTGCCATAAGGCTGGTGTTATCTGCATATCTGAGGTTATTGATATTTCTCCCTGCAATCTTGATTCCAGCTTGTGCTTCTTCCAGCCCAGCGTTTCTCATGATGTACTCTGCATAGAAGTTAAATAAGCAGGGTGACAATATACAGCCTTGATGTACTCCTTTTCCTATTTGGAACCAGTCTGTTGTTCAATGTCCAGTTCTAACTGTTGCTTCCTGACCTGCACACAGATTTCTCAAGAGGCAGCTCAGGTGGTCTGGTATTTCCATCTCTTTCAGAATTTTCCACAGTTTATTGGGATGCACACAGTCAAAGGCTTTGGCATAGTCAATAATGCAGAAATAGATATTTTTTCTGGAACTTTCTTGCTTTTTCCATGATCCAGCAGATGTTGGCAATTGGATCTCTGGTTCCTCTGCCTTTTCTAAAACCAGCTTGAATATCAGGAAGTTCACGGTTCACGTATTGCTGAAGCCTGGCTTGGAGAATTTTGAGCATTACTTTACTAGCGTGTGAGATGAGTGCAATTGTGTGGTAGTTTGAACATTCTTTGGCATTGCCTTTCTTTGGGATTGGAATGAAAACTGACCTTTTCCAGTCCTGTGGCCACTGCTGAGGTTTCCAAATTTGCTGGCATATTGAGCGTAGCACTTTCACAGCATCATCTTTCAGGATTTGAAATACCTCAATAGGAATTCCATCACCTCCACTAGCTTTGTTTGTAGTGATGCTTTCTAAGGCCCACTTGACTTCACATTCCAGGATGTCTGGCTCTAGATGAGTGATCACACCATCATGATTATCTGGGTCATGAAGACCTTTTCTATACAGTTCTTCTGTGTATTCCTGCCACCTCTTCTTAATATCTTCTACTTCTGTTAGGTCCATATCATTTCTTTACTTTATCGAGCCCATCTTTGCATGAAATGTTCCCTTGGTATCTCTAATTTTCTTGAAAAGATCTCTAGTCTTTCCCATTCTGTTCTTTTCCTCTATTTCTTTGCATTGATCGCTGAAGAAGGCTTTCTTATCTCTTCTTGCTATTCTTTGGAACTCTGCATTCAGATGCTTATAGCTTTCCTTTTCTCCTTTGCTTTTTGCCTCTCTTCTTTTCACAGCTATTTGTAAGGCCTCCCCAGACAATCATTGATTATATTCTTTGCAGCCAAAGATGGAGAAGCTCTATACAGTCAACAAAAACAAGACCAGGAGCTGACTGTGGCTCAGATCATGAACTCCTTATTACCAAATTCAGACTCAAATTGAAGAAAGTAGGGAAAAACGCTAGACCATTCATGTATGACCTAAATCAAATCCCTGATGATTATACAGTGGAAGTGAGAAATAGATTTAAGGGCCTAGATCTGATAGATAGACTGCCTGATGAACTATGGAATGAGGTTTGTGACATTGTACAGGAGACAGGGATCAAGACCATCCCCATGGAAAAGATTATAAACATTTTTTATATTAATTTTTGTTCGCTATTTAGTCTATTGTTTAGCACAGCAAAGTTTCAGGTTTCTTATATACTCTGACAGGCATCAATACTAATGATGTACAAAAGTTACTGAAGAAAATAACTTCACTATCCCATTTAATATGACCAAAATAAAATCATTATCTTTTCACCTACAAAAACTAAGACATTTTATTTGCTCTTGTTGGTCAAATACTTTATTGTAGAAAAATCATACAACACCAATGAAAAATTGCAAAATGAAAAAATCACTTATAATCTTCTCACTCATAAATAGCCATTATTATCTTCATGCAAGGGTCCAAATATTCCATTTTTATTATTTTCATTAATTATTAGAGATCATAAACCTTCTCCCTTCTCTCTCTAGCTCTCGCTTCTCTGTCAAACTAAAGGGAAAGGGTGGTTGTAGCTGTCGTGGTTGGAATGAACGACTGTTCAGAATGTCCTGTTGGAAAGCTAGACGGTGAGGAGTAGAAGAGCAGTAGTGAGCAGTCCTTTCACCAGGGGCCAAGTGGTGAATCCTACTTGGCAGTACACTCCTAAATAAAGCAACAATTTTATTAATATCAGTTTTATTGTGAAAGTAACATTTAACATGATTGTCTATCCTTTAAGAAATTTTTCAGTGTACAAGATCCCCTGGAGAAGGAAATGGCAACCCACTCCAGTATTCCTGCCTGGGAAATCCCATACAGAGGAGCCTGGTAGGCTACAGTCCACGGTGGCACAGAGTCCAACAACAAAGTGTACATTACAGTAAACTGTAGGCATCGTGATGCACAGCAGGTCTCTAGAACTGACTCATCTTACATAACGAAATCTTCACACCCATTGAAAAACAGCTCTCCATTTCCTCTCACGTCCCTACCAATCAACGTCTCTGCTTCTACGAAGGTAACTATTATAGATATCTTATACAAGTGGAATCATGCAGTATTCATCTGTGACCTCTTTAGTACTTAGCATAATAATGCTTTCCAGGTTCATCCATGTTGTCGCATATGGCAGTCTTCCTTCTTTTTTTAAGGCTGAATTATATTTCGCTGCATGCATACATCACATACATTTTAGAATTAGCTTGTCAAGCTCCAGAAAGAGACCTGTTGAGATTTTGTGACTGCATTCAATTTACAGAGCGCTTACTCCTTGGAAAAAAAGTTATGACCAACCTAGATAGCATATTCAAAAGCAGAGACATTACTTTGCCTACAAAGGTCCTTCTAGTCAAGGCTATGGTTTTTCCAGTGATTATGCATGGATGTGAGAGTTGGACTGTGAAGAAAGCTGAGCGCCAAAGAATTGATGCTTTTGAACTGTGGTGTTGGAGAAGATTCTTGAGAGTCCCTTGGACTGCAAGGAGATCCAACCAGTCCATTCTAAAGGAGATCAGCCATGGGTGTTCTTTGGAAGGAATGATGCTAAAGCTGAAGCTCCAGTACTTTGGCCACCTCATGCGAAGAGTTGACTCATTGGAAAAGACTCTGATGCTGGGAGGGATTGGGGGCAGGAGGAAGAGGGGACGAGAGAGGATGAGATGGCTGGATGGCATCACTGACTCGATGGACGGGAGTTTGAGTGAACTCCAGGAGATGGTGATGGACAAGGAGGCCTGGCGTGCTGGGATTCATGAGGTTGCAAAGAGTCGGACACGACTGAGCGACTAAACTGAATTGACTGACTTGGAGAGAATGTTACAAAATTTAGCCTTTTAAGCCATTAACATCATTTATCGATATAGCACTTCTCAAATTCTCTCAGAAATATTCATAGTTTTCTTAATAGAGGCTGTGCATGTCATTTGTTACATTTATTCTAGATATTTTATATTTTATGCTCAATGAATGCTATTTTTAAACAAACTTTTTTTCAGGTTTGTTTCTGGTATATAGGAAAGTTTAAATTTAAAAATTTACCTTTATATTCAACTGTTACTCATCTGTGGATGTGTTTAAAGTTCATGTATACATAACTACATAATCTGTACAGCAAAGGAAACCATCAACAAAACAAAAAGACAATGTACCCAATGGGAGTGAAAGGGGGAGTAAAAGTGAATTCGCTCAGTCGTGTCCGACTCTTTGCGACCCCAGGGACTGCAGCCTACCAGGCTCCTACATCTACGGGATTCTCCAGGCAAAAATACTGGAGCGGGTTGCCTTTTCCTTCTCCAGGGGATCTTCCCAACCCAGGGATCAAACCCAGGTCTCCCACATTGCAGGCAGGTGCTTTAACCTCTGAGCCACCAGGGAAGTTTACCCAATGGGAGTAGGTATTTGAAAATCATATACTGAATATGAGGTTAATAACCAAATATATAAAGAACTCATACATCTCAAGAACAACAATAAAAAAACAAACAACTCAATTTAAAAATGGGCAAAGGGGATAAACAACAAGTCCTACTGTATAGCACAAGCAACTATATTCAATATCCTGTGATAAGCTGTAATGGAAAAGAATTTTTAAAAAGAATATATATGTATGTACATGTTAACTGAATCATTTTGATGTACAGCAGAAATTAATACAACATTGTAAATCAACCATAATTTTTAAAAATGGGCAAAGGGGCTGAATAGACTTCTTTGGAGGGGGGGGGTCCTGTCATCTTGTTACATTCTTTTTTAAATTCTTATTAGGGTATAATTGGTTTACAATGTTGCATTAGTTTCATTACTGCATTAGGACAGCAGTAAACATTTTTCTGAAGAAGATATACAGATGGCCAATACGCACATACATGAAAAAGTGTGCAACATTACTAATTATTATGGAAATGAAAAAACACAATGAGATTTTACCTCATGACCATGATGGTGGTTATTATATATACAAAAAAAAAGATGAAATAACAGGTATTGAGAGAATGTGGAGAAAAGAGAACCCTGTGAACTGTTAGCAGGAATGTAAATTAGTGCAGCCACTATGGAAAACAGTAGGGAGACACCACAAAAAACTAAGAGGACTAGCATATGACCAGCTAGTCCACTTTTGGGCATTAACCCAAGTTATGCAAAAACACTAATTTGAAAAGATATATGCATCCCTGTGTTCACTGCACCACTATTTATAATAGCCACACAATCGAAGATTCCATCAAGGAATGAATGCATAAAGAGATGTGGTATATAGAATGAATACTTGTTGCTGTTGTTCAGTTGCTAAGGCATATCTGACTCTTTGTGACATGAACTTCAGCATGCCAGGCTTCCCTGTCCTGAAGGGACTATCTCCCTGAGTTTGCTCAAACTCATGTCCATTGAGTTAGTGATGCCATCTAACCATCTCATCCTCTGTCACCCCCTTCTCCTCTTGCCCTCAATCTTTCCCAACATTAGGATCTGTTCTAATGAGTTGGTTCCTTGCATTAGGTGGCCAAAGTACTGGAACTTCAGCTTCATCACCAGTCCTTCCAAAGAATATTCAGGGTTGAGTTCCTTTAGGATTGACTGGTTTGAAAGCATACTACTCAATCACAAAAAAAGAAAGAAATCTTGCCATTTGTGACAACATGGAAGACCTTGAGGGTATTATGCTAAGAGAAATAAGTCACATGGAGAAAGACAAATATCATATGATTTAGCTCATATGCAAAATATAAAAAACAAACAAAAACATCCAAATAAGTGAACAAACCAAACCAAAACAAACATGTAGGTACAGACAACAGAGAGAAAGGGGAAGACAAAATGGGTAAAATGTGTTAACTATATGGTGATGGATGAAATATATCATGTTTAAGAGGAAAAAAAAGAGAAGGCACAAATAAATATCAGGAATTTAAAAGGAGACCACTACATATCCCCAGTGGCTAAGTAGTAAAGAATCTGCCTGCAATGCAGGACACTTGCAGAAGACATGGGTTCAATCCTTGGATCAGAAAGATTCCCTGGAGTAGGAAATGGCATCCCACTCCAATATTCTTGCGTGGAAAATCCCATGGACATAGGAGCCCGGCGGGCTGAAGTCCATGGGGTCACAAAACAGTCAGACACGACTGAGCAACTAAACAACAACATATTCTATAGACTTATAGGAAACAAAATGGGCTTTCCTGGTAGCTCAGCTGGTAAAGAATCCGCCTGCAATGCAGGAGACTCCGGTTTGATTCCTGTGTTGGTAGTACCCCTGGAGAAGGATAGGCTACCCACTCCAGTATTCTTGGGCTTCCCTGGTGGCTCAGATGGTTAAGAATCTTCCTGCAGTGCAGGAGACCTGGGTTTGATCCCTGGGTTAGGAAGATCCCCTGGAGGAGGGCATGGCAACCCACTCCAGCATTCACACCTGGAGAATCCCCAAAGTGTTGGAGCTTCAGCTTCAGCATCACTCCATCCAAAGAATATTCAGGACTGGTTTCCTTTAGGATTGACTGCTTGGATCTACTTGGAATCCAAGGGACTCTCAAGTCTCCTCCAACACCACAGTTCAAAAGCATCAATTATTTGGTGCTCAGCTTTTTTTATACTCCAGCTCTCACATCCATACATGACTGTTGGAAAAACCATAGCTTTGACTAGATAGACCTTTGTAGGCAAAGTAATATCTCTGGTTTTTAATATGCTGTCTAGGATGGTCATTGCTTTTCTCTCAAGGAGCAAACATCTTTTAATTTCATGGCTGCAGTCACCATCTGCAGTGATTTTGGAACCCAAGAAAATAAAGTCGGTCACTGTTTCCATTGTTTCCCCATCTATTTGCCATGCAGTGATGGGATCGAAAGCCATGATCTTAGTTTTTTGAATGTTGAGTTTTAAGCCAGATTTTCACTTTCCTCTTTCACTTTCATCAAGAGGCACTTTAGTTCCTTTTTCCTTTCTGCCATAAGGGTGGTGTCATCTGCATATCTGAGGTTATTCATATTTCTCCTGGCAATCTTGATTCCAGCTTGTGCTTCATCCAGTGTGGCAATTTGCATGATGTACTCTGCATATATCTTAAATAAGCAGTGTAACAATATAAAGCCTGGATGTATTCCTTTGCCAATTTGGAACCAGTTTGTTGTTCTACGTCAAGTTTTAATGATTGCTTCTTAACCTGCATACAGACTTCTCTGGTGGCAGATAAGGTGATCTTGTATTCCCATCTCTTGAAGAATTTTCCACAGTTTGTTGTGATCTAGACAGTCAAAGGCTTTGGCGTAGTCAATAAAGCAGAAGTAGATATTTCTCTGGAATTCTCTTGTTTTTCTATGATCCAACGGATGTTGGCAATTTGACTCTGGTACCTCTGCCTTTTCTAAATCCAGTTTGAACATCTAGAAGTTCTCTGTTCACGTACTGTTGAAGCCGGGCTTGGAGAATTTTGAGCATTACTTTGCTAGTGTGTGAGATGAGTGCAATTGTGTGGTAGTTTGAACATTCTTTGGCATTGCCCTTCTTTGGGTTGGATGAGAAAAATGACCTATTCCAGTCCAGTAGCCACTGATGAGTTTTCCAAATTTGCTGGCAATATTGAGTGCAGCACTGTCACAGCATCATCTTTTCAGATTTGAAATAGCTCAACTGGAATTCGATCACCTCCACTTGGCTTTGTTCATAGTGATGCTTCCTAAGGCCCATTTGACTTTGCATTCCAAGATGTCTGGCTCTAGGTAAGTGATCACACCTTCATGGTTTTCTGGGTCATGAAGAAAACCACCTCTGTGCCACCTCTTCTAAATATCTTCTGCTTCTGTTAGGCCCATACTATTTCTGTCCTTTATTGAGCTCATCTTTGCATGAAATGTTCCTTTGGTATCTCTACTTTTCTTGAAGAGTTCTCTAGTCTTTCCCATTCTATTGTTTTCCTCTATTTCTTTGCACTGACCACTGGGGAAGTCTTTCTTATCTCTCCTTGCTATTCTTTGGAATTTTGCATTCAGATGGGTATATCTTTCCTTTTCGCCTTTGCTTTTAGCTTTCTCTTCTTTTTTCTTTGTAAGCCCTCCTCAGAAAACCATTTTGCCTTTCTTTTTCTTGCAGATGGTTTTGATCATTGCCTACTATGGAATGTCACAAAACTCTGGTCATATTTCTTCAAGCACTCTATCAGATCTAATCCCTTGAATCTGTTTGTCACTTTCACTGTATAATCCTAAGTGATTTGATATATGTCATACCTGAATGGTCTAGTAGTTTACCCTAGTTTCTTCAATTTAAGTCTGAATTTAGGCAATAAGGAGTTCATGGTCTGTGCCACAGTCCGCTCCTGGTCTTGGTTTGGCTGACTGTATACAGCTTCTCCATCTTCGACTACAAACCATATAATCAATCTGATTTTGGTATTAACCATCTGGTGATGTCTATGTGTAGATTCATGTCTTGTGTTGCTGGAAGAGGGTCTTTGCTATGACCAGTGCACTCTCTTGGCAAAACTCTGTCAGCCTTTGCCCTGCTTCATTTTGTACTCCAAGGCCAAACTTGCCTGTTACTCCAGGTATCTCTTGACTTCCTGCTTTTGCATTCCAGTTCACTATGATGATAAGGGCATCTTTTCATCATAGAACAGTTCAACTTCAGCTTCTTTGGCATTAATGGTTGGGGCATAGACTTTGCTTACTGTGATACTGAATGGTTTGCCTTGGAAACAAACAGAGATCATTCTGTCATTTTTGAGACTGCACTCAAGTACAGCATTTAGGACTCTTCTGTTGCCTATGAGGGCTACTCTATTTCTTCTAAAGGATTCTTGCCCACAGGAGTAGATATAATGGTCATCTGAGTTAAATTCACCCATTCCATAACATTTTAGTTCACTGATTCCTAAAATGTTAATGTTCACCCTTGCCATATCCTGTTTGAGTACTTCCAATTTATCTTGATTCATGGACCTACATTCCAGGTTCCGATGCAATAGTGTTCTTTATGTTCACATTAATTTTTGTAATAGCACAGATTTTAGTAAACTCTACAAAATTTTCCTTTAGGCACAGGAATGCAGGGCTATACACTCAAGCTGAGAGCAAGGATTACACCAAGATGATGGGATAAGCAAACACAGAAATAACAGAATTTATACCATGAAAGGAAGAAAAGCAAGAAATAATTCCCTGTATCCAATCTTTCCTGTAGGTATTGCTGGGGTGATCTCAGGTTTGGGGATTTTGCTTATATCGTATGAGGCAAATTCATATGGAAAGCTCCTTGGCTGGCTCATTGTGGGACTGATTCAGCTGTCCCACATGGATACTCTCTACATTGATGTTAAAAATATTTCTGTGGCTCCACTGTGTTATGTGACTAAGCTGCTTGTAGAATCTGAAAGTCACCTTAAGCCACTGAGGTTGGTTTGCAATGTACTGAGGCTCAAGCACATTGACAAGAGGTCTTGCATTATTTAGGTAGCTGGGTTACTTCAGCAAGCCTCTAGCCAAGGCCTCAGTCAAGACAGCAGAATAAAACAGGAAAAGCAAAGCTTTATTACAAACAAAACTCTATCTTACACTTTCCCGAGCCCCTAGCAATCTAATTTGCTTTCTGTCTTTATGGATTTACCTATTCTGGATATTTCAGGTAAATGAAATCATGTAATATGTGATATTTTGTGTCTGGGTATTTATTTAGCATAATGCTTTGAAGTTTATCCATGTTGTGATCTGTACCAGTATTTCACTCTTTTTATGACTGACTACTACTCCATGGTATGGTTATATCACATTTTGTTTAGTCATACATCAACTGATGGGCACTGGGATGATTTTGCTTTTTGTCCATTGTAGACAGTGCTGCTCAGCACATTTCTGCACAAGGTTTTGTTTTTTAACATCAGTTTTCAATTCTTTAGGGGTATATATCTTGGCTTGGAGTTGCTAAAGCATATGTTAATTCTGTTTTACTTTTTTAAGGAAACACCAAGCTCTTTTCTACAGTGGCTGCACCATTTTACATTCAGCAAAGTACAATGGTTAGAGTTTCTCTACATCTTCACCCAAACTGGTTATTTTACACTCTATTTTTAATCTCATCCTAATGGGCATGAGTAGTTATATCATTTTGGCTTTAGTTTGAACTTTCCTGATGGTTAATGATGTTGAGCATCTGTCCTTTCATGTGTTTGCTGCTCATTTCTGTCTTTTGGAGATATATCTACTTAAGTCTTTTGTCCATTTTAAAATGAGGTGTTTATTGTTTTTAGTTGTTGAATTATAAAAGTTCTTCATGTATTCTGGGTGCTACATATTTTTAAAATGTCAGTAGTACCCAAAGCTATGTTCAGATGAAATGCAACCTCTGATGAAGTCTCAAAGAGCTCTTTGCAGAAATGGAAAAGCCTATTTTAACATTCATATGAAATTTCAGCGGGGGGGGTCCTCAGGTAGCCAGAACAGTCTTGAAAAGGAAGGGCACCTTAGAGAACTCACACTTTCTGACTTTAAAACTTACTACAAATCTGTAGGAAGATATATTAATATAGAATTAGTGTATATTAATATAATACTACTATATAATTAGTATATATTAGCACAAAATTAATATATAATTAGCCTTAGAAAGCATCACTACAAACAAAGCTAGTGGAGGTGATAGAATTCCAGTGAGCTGTTCCAAATCCTAAAAAATGATGCTGTGAAAGTGCTGCACTCAATATGCCTGCACATTTGGAAAACTTAGCAGTGCCCACAGGACTGGAAAAGGTCAGTTTTCATTCTAATACCAAAGAAAGGCAATGCCAAAGAATGTTCAAACTTCCGCACAGTTGCACTCATCACACATGCTAGTAAAGTAATGCTCAAAATTCTCCAAGCCAGGCTTCAGTAATATGTGAACCGTGAACTTTCTGATGTTCAAGCTAGTTTTAGAAAAGGCAGAGGAACCAGAGATCCAATTGCGAACATCTGCTGGATCATGGAAAAAGCAAAAGAGTTCCAGAGAAACATCTATTTCTGCTTTATTGACTATGCCAAAGCCTTTGACTGTGTGGATCACAATAAACTGTGGAGAATTCCGAAAGAGATGGGAATACCAGACCACCTGACCTGCCTCTTGAGAAATCTGTGTGCAGGTCAGGAAGCAACAGTTAGAACTGGACATGGAACAACAGAATGGTTCCAAATAGGAAAAGGAGTACATCAAGGCTGTACATTGTCACCCTGACTATTTAATTTCTATGCAGAGTACATCATGAGAAACGCTGGACTGGAAGAAGCACAAGCTGGAATCAAGATTGCAGGGAGAAATATCAATAACCTCAGATATGCAGATGACATCACCCTTATGGCAGAAAGTGAAGAGGAGCGAAAAAGCCTCTTGATGAAAGTTAAAGAGGAGAGTGAAAAAGTTGGCTTAAAGCTCAACATTCAGAAAACGAAGATCATGGCATCCGGCCCCATCACTTCATGGGAAATGGATGGGGAAACAGTGGAAACAGTGTCAGACTTTATTTTCTGGGACTCCAAAATCACTGCAGATGGGACCACAGCCATGAAATTAAAAGACGTTTACTCCTTGGAAGAAAAGTTATGACCAACCTAGATAGTATATTCAAAAGCAGAGACATTACTTTGCCGACTAAGGTCCGTCTAGTCAAGGCTATGGTTTTTCCTGTGGTCATGTATGAATGTGAGAGTTGGACTGTGAAGAAGGCTGAGAGCCAAAGAATTGATACTTTTGAACTGTGGTGTTGGAGAAGACTCTTGAGAGTCCCTTGGACTGCAAGGAGATCCAACCAGTCCATTCTAAAGGAGATCAGCCCTGGGATTTCTTTGGAAGGAATGATGCTAAAGCTGAAGCTCCAGTACTTTGGCCACCTCATGCAAAGAGTTGACTCATTGGAAAAGACTCTGATGCTGGGAGGGATTGGGGGCAGGAGGAGAAGGGGACGACAGAGGATGAGATGGCTTGATGGCATCACGGACTCGATGGACATGAGTCTGAGTGAACTCTGGGAGTTGGTGATGGACAGGGAGGCCTGGCGTGCTGCGATTCATGGGGTCACAAAGGGTCGGACATGACTGAGCAACTGAACTGAACTAAACTGAACATACATTAAAATAAAATTATATATAATTTTCAATATTTTCTCTCATTCTGTAGGTTGTTTTTTTACCTTTTTGATAGTGTAGTTAGCTGTACAAAAGGTTTTAATTTTGATGAAGTCCGGTTTCTCTAATGTTGTTTATGCTTTTAGTGTCATATCTAAATCCGTTCTCAAATTCTAGGTCATAAAGATTTATCCACAAGTTTCCTTTTAAGTGTTTTATAGTTTTAGTTCTTATGTGTAAAGTTATGATCCATTTAAAATTAATTTTTGTATGTTCTAAGAAGCAGAGGTCCAAATTTACTCTTTGAATGCATGTGGATATTCAATGTCCCAATACCATGTATTGAAGAGACTACTCATTTCAACAAATGGTCTCGACACCCTTGTCAAAATCAACTAATCACAGATATATTGGTTTATTTCTAGAATCTCAACACTACTTCACTGAACTACTTTCCTGTATTTATTAAATGACACTCATTTTTGCTTCTTAAAGCTTTGTAGTTATTTTGAAATCAGAAGCTGTGAGTTCTCTAAGGTGCCCTTCCTTTTCAAGACTGTTTTGGCTATTTGTGACCTCCTGAAACTTCAAATGAATGTTAGAACAGGCTTTTCCATTTCTGCAAAAAGCTCTTTGAGACTCTGTCAGAAACTCCATTTAATCTGAAGATAGCTATGGGTACTACTGACATCTAAACAATATTAAGTCAAATCTGTGAATATGGGTTACTTTTCTATTCATTTAAATCTAATTTAATTGATTTCAGCAAAATATTATAGTTTCTGGTGAACAAGTCTTTCAGCTTATTGGTTAAATTTATTCACACTTTATCAAAGAAAACTGTTTTCTTAACTTCATTTTTGTATTGTTCACAACTAGTATATGAAAATACAATTGAGTTTTGTATTGAGCTTGAATCTACAACTTTGTTAACCTTGTTTTTAGCTCTATAGTTTGTTTTGTGAATTCTTCACAATTTTCTATATAGAAGAATGTGTCTTCTGCAAATAATTTTACTTCTTTTCCAGTCTAGATCCTTTTATTTATTTTTCTTGCCTACCTGCTTTAATAAAAGATCATTGATTTAAATATTAATCTCATCCAAAAAGATTAAAAAACATCACAAAACACTCAGAATAATATCTGATCAAGACCTGAGCATCCTGGCCCAGTCAAGTTTACAGAAAAAATTAACCATCAGAGCACCACTGATAAGCTCTACACAAAGGTTACTATTTTCTTGATCTGCCAGAAAACATTTTTAAATTTTCCTCCCATTTATCAGATGGTAAATACCGATTTTAGATTGATTTTATTCTTGGCAGCCAAAGACGGAGAAGCTCTATAGTCAGCAAAAACAAGATTGGGAGCTGACTGGCTCAGATCATGAACTTCTAATTGCAAAATTCAGACTTAAATTGAAGAAAGTAGGGAAAACCACTAGACGATTCAGGTATGACATATCAAAACACTTAGGATGATACAGTGAAACTGAAAAATAGATTCAAGGGATTAGATCTGATAGACAGAGTGCCTGAAGAACTATGGCCAGAGGTTTGTGACACTGTATAGGAGGCAGTGATGAAGACCATCTGCAAGAAAAAGAAATGCAAAAAGGCAAAATGGTTGTCTGAGGAGGCCTTACAAATAGCTGAGAAAAGAAGAGACATGAAGGGCAAAGAGAAAAGGAAAGATATACCCATCTGAATGCAAAATTCCAAAGAATAGCAAGGAGAGATGAGAAAGACTTCCTCAGTGGTCAGTGCAAAGAAATAGAGGAAAACAATAGAATGGGAAAGACTAGAGAATTCTTCAAGAAAATTAGAGATACCAAGGGAACACTTCATGCAAAGATGAGCACGATAAAGGACAGAAATAGTATGGACCTAACAGAAGCAGAAGATATTTAGAAGAGGTGGCAAGAATACACAGAAGTATACAACAATGATCTTCATGACCTAGAAAACCATGAAGGTGTGATCACTCACCTAGAGCCAGACATCCTGGAATGCAAAGTCAAGCGGGCCTTAGGAAGCATCACTATGAACAAAGCCAAGTGGAGGTGATCGAATTCCAGTTGAGCTATTTCAAATCTGAAAAGATGATGCTGCGACAGTGCTGCACTCAATATTGCCAGCAAATTTGGAAAACTCATCAGTGGTCACAGGACTGGAAAAGGCCAGTTTTCATTCCAGTCCCAAAGAAGGGCAATGCCAAAGAATGTTCAAACTACCACACAATTACACTCCTCTCACACACTAGCAAAGTAATGCTCAAAATTCTCCAAGCCCGGCTTCAACAGTATGTGAACGGAGAACTTCCAGATGTTCAAGTTGGATTTAGAAAAAGCAGAGGAACCAGAGATCAAATTCTCAACATTCACTGGATCATAAGAAAGCAAGAGAATTCCAGAAAACACATCTACTTCTGGTTTATTGATTATACCAAAGCCTTTGACTGTCTAGATCACAACAAACTGTGGAAAATTCTTCAAGCGATTGGAATACCAGATCATCTTACCTGCCTCCTGAGAAATCTGTATGCAGGTCAAGAAGCAACAGTTAGAACTGGACATGGAACAATGAACTGGTTCCAAATTGGGAAAGGAGTACATCAAAGCTGTATACTGTCACCCTGCTTTTTTAACTTACATGCAGAGTACATCAAGCAAAATGCTGGGCTGGAAGAAACACAAGCTGGAATCAAGATTGCTGGGAGAAATATCAATAACCTCAGATTTGCAGATGACACTACCCTTATGACAGAAAGTGAGGAGGAACTAAAGAGCCTCTTGATGAAAATGAAAGAAAAGTTTGAAAAAGTTGGCTTAAAACTCAACTTTCAAAAAACTAAGATCATGGCATCCAGTCCCATCACTGCATGGCAAATAGATGGGGAAACAATGGAAACAGTGACTGACTTTATTTTCTTGGGCTCCAAAATCACTGCAGATGATGACTGCAGCCATGAAATTAAAAGACACTTGCTCCTTGGAAGAAAAGCTATGACCATCCTAGACAACATATTAAAAATCAGAGACATTACTTTGCCAACAAAGGTCCGTCTAGTCAAAGCTATGGTTTTTCCAGTAGTTGTGTATGGATGTGTAAGTGTTGGACCATAAAGAAATCTGAGCACTGAAGAATTGATGATTTTGAACCGTAGTGTTGGAGAAGACTCATGAGAGTCCCTTGGACTGCAAGGAGATCCAAGCAGTCAGTCCTCAAGGAAATCGGTCCTGAATATTTATTGGAAGGACTGACGCTGAAGCTAAAACTCCAATACTTTGGCCACCTGATGCAAAGAACTGACTCATTGGAAAAGACCCTGATCCTGGAAAAGTGTGAAGGCAGGAGGAGAGGGGACAACAGAGGATGAGACTGTTGATGGCATCATCAACTCAATGGACATGAGTTTGAGTGAGCTCTGGGATTTCATGATAGACAGGGAAGCCTGGCGTGCTGCAGTCCACGGGGCCTTAAAGAGTTGGACATGACTCTGAGTGAACTGAACTGAACCCATTCACTAGTGTGATCTTCAACAACTGTGCTTTCCCTCCCTAGGCAATATCTATGTCCACTATCAGGGCGAAACACACTAAAATTACTTTAGGGATACCAATTCACACACCTATGGACAAAATTTAAAGTATCACAACAAAACCTTGACAAAAATGTAGGGTGTAACAGTTAGGATTGGGTTTGTTTGTAGGAAAAATAAGTCAAATGAACAAGACTGCAGTTTCTTTTTTTCTCCCAGAAATAGATACACAGCTTCTTCTGCCTTTCTATTCAGCCATCTTGGATACTGGCCTCCATTCTCAAGGTTGCCTTGTGCTATAAAATGTAAGTCAGAACTGCAGCTGTTATATTGGGGTTGCTGTAAGTTTACAAAAAGGCTGAATAAAAAAGGGTGTGGCTTCCGACTGAGTCAGTCCATTTCAAAAAGCTTTCCTTTTTGAAAAACCCTGTATAACTACTATGTACATCTCATTAGAAATATCATGAGTAAAGGCAAATTGAGAAATGAACTTTACCCTGACACACTGCCATCCAACTAAAGGGGGCTACTTGTCGTTTTTTGTTCAGTCACTTAGTTGTGTCCTGCTTTTTGCGACCCCATGGACTGCAGCATGCCAGGCTTCCCTGTCCAGTTTTAAATAAGGGGTCTATTATGATGAAAAAAAGGATACTGCTAGAACCCTTGTTCACAGTAGATAAATGGGACATCTCCAGCATTGCTACTACTTTAAGAATATAAACTGTCAAAGACACTCTGGAGAGCAGTGTAATTTTAACTAATGAAGTTGAAAATGTATATAACCCAGAACTCAGTAAATACTCCACTAGATATGTAGCCAAGAAAAATTCACATGCACAAAAAGAGGAACATGATCAGGGCTCCTTATTGTTTATAGTCAAATCAGCACTGTAGATAAATATGGGAAACAACACACAAAACCAGAGATATCTATTTGGTGGAATTGGAAAGTAAAATGAATGGACTAA
The DNA here is from genome assembly GCF_016772045.2 of Ovis aries. Lineage (NCBI taxonomy): Eukaryota > Metazoa > Chordata > Mammalia > Artiodactyla > Bovidae > Ovis > Ovis aries. The sequence continues at coordinate 24,184,492 of NC_056076.1, read as the reverse complement.
ATCTGTGTACATCAATAGTAGCTGGAGCTCCAGAATAACATCAGATTAAAAAATAAATAGCTCAGCTGGTAAAGAATCCACCTGGAATGTAGGAGACACTGGCTTGATTCCTGAGTTGGGAAGATCCTCTGGAGAAAGGATAGGTTACCCACTCCAGTATTCTTGGGCTTCCCTGGTGGCTCAGATGGTAAAGAATCCGCCTGCAACACGGCAGACCTGGGTTTGATCCCTGGGTTGGGAAGGTCCCTTGTAGGAGGGCATGGCAACCTGCTCCAGTATTTACACCTAGAGAATTCCCTTGGACAGAGGAGCCTGGCAAGCTACAGTCCACGGGGTCACAAAGAGTCATACACGACTGAACGATTAAGCCCACAGCAAACAAAAAACATTTCAGAAAGTTACAGAACATCTGATAAACAGTATGTAGTGTATATAAGTTGCACATGTGCCTATAAAATTATTCAAATTTTGCCTGGAAACAGAAGTTCATGATGAGGTTATCTTTTGGAGAATGATGAAGGAAAATGGAACAAATATAGGAGACATTTAATGACTTAGTTTACTAACTTAAAATGATCAAGAACAAACATGATACAAAATTAAATTTGTCCATTTAGTGGCCATAAGAAATAATTTATTTTTCTATATGATCCCACAAGAGGAGATTAAATGTTAATCATTAAAAACACCTTACATGTTGCTTACATGTTTTCATCCGGAATGAAGTTTACTGATACAGTATACTTACATTCTTTCTCAGTTCAATTTATAGCTTCAAATAATACCACACTGTTTAACATCTCCAAAATCATATTAGTACACTGACTACAATTTAATATTTTTAAGTTTAAACATAAGGTAAGAAGACACACTTTAAATGAATATCAATCAACTGTATTGATTGATAATTTCTTTAAAAGATATACAATGGGCCAATTTTCAATGAGAATGAAACCTTTCAAGGTATGTTAACTTCTTAGAGCTGAAATTCTTATAATTAAGAAACAGTCTGTAAAATGCACAGCCATTCTTTTATTCACTTACCTCAAATTTTTTCTGGTAATATTCCCTCAGAGATGCAAGTTCGTGGTCTCGCTTTGCAAGCAGTAGAGGGTGCTGTTTAATCATATAGTCTATGTCTTCTTTAAGCTTTGCATTAGTTTCTGCTAATTTCTCCTTTTGCTCTTCCAGATGTTTTCGTTGACGAGTTTTATCTTCAAACTGCCATCGTAGTTCTATTATATCTCTCAAATAGGCTTCATGTTCTAGACATACAGTGAAAGGACAAAAAGAAAATCTAAATTTAAAACAAAAGCTTCAGAAGGACATCTTTGTTTGATAGTAGATATGAAATATGAATATAAAAAAGCAGAGGCATTACTTTGCCAACAAAGGTTCGTCTAGTCAAGACTATGGTTTTCCAGTAGTCATGTATGGAAGGGAGAGTTGGACTATAAAGAAAGCTGAGCGCCAAAGAATTGATGCTTTTGAACTGTGGTGTTGGAAAAGACTCTTGATAGTCCCTTGGACTGTAAGGAGATTCAACCAGTCTGTCCTAAAGGGAATCAGCCTTGAATGTTCATTGGAAGGGCAGATGTTGAATCTGAAACTCCAATACTTTGGCTCCCTGATGTGAAGAACTGACTCATTTGAAAAGACCCTAATGCTGGGAAAGATTGAAGGCAGGAGGAAGAGGGGACGAGAGTGGATGAGATGGTTGGATGGCATCACCAACTCAAAGGACATGAGTTTGAGTAAACTCTGGGAGTTGGTGATAGACAGGGAGGCTTGGCATGCTGCAGTCCATGGGGTCGCAAAGAGTGGGACATGATTGAACAACTGAACTGAACTGATGAAATATTTTAGTTTCAGACATTACTTGTTTTTTATTTTTGCTATTTGACCATGCCATGTGGCATGCGGGATCCTAGCTCCCCAATCATGGATGGAACCCATGCTCCCTGCAGTGGAAGTGCAGAGTCCAAACTACTGGGCAGCCTGGGAAGTCCTTAAATTATTTTAGTGTTCCTTCATTCACCATCAAAGGGATTAAACTACAAAAATCACTTGAAATTATAAAAATAATAACTCATGAAAATCAGTATTAATATAAGAAATAATGTTTATCCACAAAAATAAATCTCATAGTGAAATCAGAATGATCTCACACAGCAAAATTAAGACAAACAAAAATGCACAGATCTAGTGACAGACCTAACATGAGTATAGCACGGCCTATAGGAAGAAGTAACAAAATGTTCTCAAACAATAGGAATGGGAATTTGAATAAATGGATAGAAAACTTTTGTTCCATACAAAAATATCTGAAATAATACATATGGAAATTTCTTTTAAGTGAAATAGAAACAAATTATAAATTAAATGTCCATTAACAGACTAGGACAATTTTAGAGAAATTATATAAAATATTTTCTCATTATATCATTAAGTTTCTGAGATTAACCTAACCTTGAACTCTTGGAATAAACTTCAATTGGCTAGCTTGGGGATCTTTTCATCTTTTTTAAAATAAACTTCTTGGTGGGTTTTGGTGTCATATTCACTGAGGACACTTTGCATATATGCTCATGATTTTGGCCTGTAATTTTGCATATTTGTACTGTATTCATCTAATTTGCTTTACAATTTATGCTAGCATCTTGTATCTGTGTTAGTTTCTTTTATTTCTGTTCTCTATGATTTTGTGTAAGTTTGAAATTGCCTGTAAAGTTTTATTGCCCTGTATGTATGTATGTATGTATGTATGTATGCATGTGTGTATTTTGCAAGAAAGGATTTTTATTTATTAAGTCAATATCTTTCCTTTAATGGCTATATGTATTTTTTGGCTATCTATTCATCAGTCCATTTTTTTCTGTGAATTTATCCAGTTCATCAAGGTTTCAATAATACTCTAAGACATTTGTTCTGTATATCTTCCTTATTATTAATCATTGCTCCATTTTTAAATACCATCTGCATTTCTAATTGGATTTACTCACATATTTTCTCTGTGTTCTTCATTAATCTTGCCATTGGTATTCCATTATTTCCTTTATTATTTTTCTTTTATTGATCTAACATTTAGGTCTGTATATCTTCAGAATTATATATATTTCATTATTTAACCATTTTGTTATTGGGTTTCTGTTTTTTCTTTGTATTTATTTTGCTTTTATTTTTCTAGTCATATATTTCAAAAATTTTGATATCATCTTCTTTCTTGAATATGATAAATGCTATTGATTTTCCTTTAAATAATTAGCTTTTTTCATTTATGTGAAAATAATTTTAGTAAGTTTTAATGATACAGTTTTAAATGTTTTCTAATTTCTTATATTTGTGAAATGTTTGACAACATTCCCTTTTAATTTTATCCTAATTAGACAGTAGTATTTTTGTTTTAAAAAGTCAGTCACCATCCCATTAAGTATTGTCATCATTATCTCTGTAATGATCTTCTATTAGATATTCATCATCCTTTTTCATGTTATAGTCTATGTCTTTAAATATTTAATTCATATTTTCCTTCTCCTTGTGTACCTTTGATTCATTTCATGTAAATTTTTCTAGATTTATATTTATTACTTTTCTCTTCCTTAGTCTAACAGACCATTTAACCAGTTATTGAGACTTTAATTTCAAGTAGTAGATTTCTAATTTCTAGTAAGTCTTTTTTATTCCCATTTTTCTTTCTTTTAAAAGTAGTCTCTTAGTCCTTGCTTTTATTTTCAGACTTCTCCTTTTATTTCATAAAACATATTAAATATTCTCAGTTGTTAAGTCATGTTCAACTCTCTGCAACACCATGGACGGTAGCCTGCCAAGCTCCTTTGTCCGTGGGATTTTTCCAGGCAAGAATACTGGAGTGGGTTGCCATTTCCTCCTCCAAGGGATCTTTCCAATCCAGGGATTGAGTCTGGGTCTCCTGCATTGGCAGGAGGATTCTTACCATGAGCCACCAGGGAAGCCCATTAAATAAAATCATTGTCTAATGTCATGTGCAATCTAATATCTGAAAACTTTTTGAGTAAGATTACGCTGTCTATTTCTACTAACTCACACTTACCGAATCTGTATTCTTGTGTTTTATGATCCTTGATATCGGGCTATTTCTTGTCTTGAGACTCTGAGACAGTTCCTTGATACCTAGCTTGAATTTTCAGTCTTTCAAAAAAGCACATCTGTCTTTGTTCCTGAAGATGCCTAGCTTTACCACCACCCCACAGAACATTTAAATGACATTCTCCACTGTGTATTTTCAGATTCACGTAGGAATATCAGTCCCAAATCCATTTAGATCAGTATTTTAAGAATTCTTGGAATACTGTCTGCTTTTCTCTACTAAGTGAAACAAGCAACTTTCTTTGCTATTCAACTGCAGCAATAGGTTTATTCATGATTCATGCTTAATGCTGGAATGGAGGCCTTTGGACTCTCAGCTTCATGTAATGACTTCTAACCGGACTTGTCATTTGGGTGAGACTCAGGCTTTATCCTCAGTCTCCTGTACCAAATAGATGGGTCAAAATGGGAACTGAAGGATATTAGGATTTCAGGATTTCCTCAAGGCTAAATCTGTCACTGATGCCTAGTTGCCAAAAAAAAATCCCATTCCAAACTTAAATGTTGGTTGTAGTGCACTTCTTAATTTATTTAAAGCTTATCAGGGTCTTTTACTCAAGATTTTTTAAAAATTAAAATAAATGAACAAAACCTGGCAATTGAAAAAGAAAAAGTTTTGGTATCATTAGTTTCCTCTCAGATTCACCAGAGAAATCATAGTTGGAGATTTTAACACCCAACTCACAATAACTCAATAAACAACTACACAGGGAAATCAGAGACAGAAGACTTAAACAGCACCATCAACCAATTAACACATTTATAGACACTTCTTGGAGAAGGCAGTGGCACCCCACTCCAGTACTCTTGCCTGGAAAATCCCATGGATGGAGGTGCCTGGTAGGCTGCAGTCCATGGGATTGCTAAGAGTCAGACACGACTGAGCGACTTCACTTTCACTTTTCACTTTCATGCATTGGAGAAGGAAACGGTAACCCACTCCAGTGTTCTTGCCTGGAGAATCCCAGGGACGGGGGAGCCTAGTGGGCTGCCATCTCTGGGGTCGCACAGAGTTGGACACGACTGAAGCGACTTAGCAGCAGCAGCAGCAGCAGCATAGACACTTAACCAAACAACAGAATGTACATTAATTTTGGCCAAACACAGAATATTCTCCAAAATATTTAAAATGCTGGATAATTTTTATTCTAAATAATTTTAATGTGAATAAAATGTTTCTAAATTAAATTAGAAATCAAAAGAAAAATGTTGGGGAAAAATTGCAAAAAAATCCCTAAATGATTTCAAATTAAACAGCAATATCTAAATAAATAATAGATCTAAAAAGAAATCACAAAAATAATTTTTAAAATATTTTACCTAATTAAAATAAGCTCATAGCATATGAATATTTATGAAATCCAACTAATATAGTTCCTAAAAGTAACTTCAGTTCTTAAATGTCTACTCTAGAAAAGAAGAAAGGTACTGAACAAATAATCAAGGCTTCCACTTTATGAAGAGAAAAATACTACATTAAATAATTCCCAAAGAAAGCATGAGAAAGGAAATCAGAGAAGAAATCAATTATACTAAAGCTAAAATAAATATGAGAAATCAAGCAAATATTGGCTTTTTAAATAGATCAACAAAATTGTTGTGCCTTTTGATAAACCAAGGTGGGAAGAAAAGAAAGTGAGAAAGTACAAATTACCAAAATCAAGTATGAAAGATATGTTATCCTTACTGCTATTATAAATATCAAAATAGTTATTAGGAACAAGATTGGACAAGCAAATAAGACAATTAAAGTAAAATGGACAAATTATTTAGAAGGCTCAAATGATGAAAACTGACTCAAGAAGAAAGAGAAAAGAGATTTAAAACTAGTAAATAAATTAAATTAGCTGTTAAAAGGATGTTAACAATTTTGGACTTAAATACACATAAATAGAAAACTCGTTATCTGGACTCTGGGTAGAAAAATACTGACTTCAAAGAAATGAAAACCCATATTTAAAACTTATAAAGATTTAGATATCAAACTCAAGCTAAGAAATTAGTAATGGTCTAATTCACTGGTCTAGAACCAGTATTACTTCAAGAATCCTAACAGAGGCAACAAAAGCAGTTGAAGTCTAACTGACTTCTACAGAAAATACAAACAGCTCAGTATCAAGGAGAGTCACCAGAAGAAAGAACAGTAGCTCATTACCCTCTCCTTTGGATAAAGCTAGTTTCTTGTCACTTTCATTTGTGATTTAGACATGTTACTTGTATTCCTGAAGAATGTGACTAACAACAATAGCTAATGTCATCTTTTTTTCTCTCAAAGGTGTTTTGGTTTAAATCATGGGTTATACAAGAATCCTAATGTCACCCATTTATTAAGCATGTGAACCCTGAATTAAAATTGTTACCCTATGAGAACATAGAAAAGCTTCCAGCCTCAGAAGGATCAGGTAGTCTGGTATGTTTGATAAATACCATATTTGAAAATGAAAAATCCAAAACCTTTAGATTATTTAACACTTGATCACATGTCCCTCCTTCTGTAATCTAAAAGATAAAAGTTTTACCTTTTAAACTTGTGTTATCTACATGACTTTTGGAAACCTCCTAGGTTTCTTTGCCTGCTAGAAGTTCCTAATGTGAACCTACCATTGAATTCACAAAAGAAGATGCATGTAATTCCTAATATATCACTTAGAATTCTCTCATTTTCCTAGATTTAAATATGTAGCTGATGCCACCAACTGGCAATCACTTTAAATTTCTAGTAACTGAAATATTATAGTCATTACAGGAAATATGTGCCAAATGTTTGCATGCTCCTTGGATACCATAAATTCAATGGAATTTCCAACAAATACCAAATGACAGCAGGTCCAGGTTTATTCAGTGAAGTCCCAATTTATGTCTGCAAACACAGCATTATCATTAATAGTGTATTTCAAATATACACTGGTTTGCAAGTAATATAATATGGTCACTTTAAGCACAAGTAATTTTTTAATTCAGAGCTCAATTAATCATCCATGCCTCTCCAATAAACTAAATGACAATATGAAAAATCCTGATTATTACCGTTCTGCACAGCTAATGGGATTTCTTGAAGTTTCCAGATTGACCAAGAATCAATTTGTGTGGTAATCCTTTTCTTTCTTGATTTTTGTCGTTGTAAAGCTTCTTCAGCTTCTGCCCGATCAGTCTCCAGACTTTTAATGAGATGGATGGCCTCTGATAGCAGTGTTTCCATTTCCTGCTTCAATTCAGGACACTTTTCATCTTAAAAGGGAAATACGTATTCATATTTGCTAATAAATCAGCCTGTAAGCCGGATGGTAGTGGGTGAGGGAGCTGGGGAACCAGTTGTATTGCTATCTTTTAATATTTATATATTTACCAAGAGAATTTTAGAAAAATGACTGAGCCTTGTAAACACAAGTTTCACTATAATACAATCATAACATTAATTATAACCTTTGAAGACAGATTTTGAAATGAATATTTTATAAGACAATCAGAATAAGTCTCAACCAATAGCTTCACACATAATATTTTTGAGCAAAAAAACATATGTTCCATTCACAAGCTGTATTCTAGAGCTTTATTTTGAAACTATGCTTCGGTTTCCTCCCACTCTATGGGAAAAACAAACCATAATGATTATATCAGATAAATACTGAAAATCCTCAGATGGTTCTTAGGAATAAGACACTTTATATTCTTTATCTTATCAGATAATAACATCCCTTGTTAGCCTTGCCAGAAATTCATCATCGTTTACAAATTCTATTTATTCAGTTATAATACAAATTAACTCCTTTATGAGAAACATTTGGGACTCCTGCTTCACAGCTCTGGAATGATAAGGTTTAATGTTAACAAAATGATTAACATGAGTATTCATTCATCTATTTATGCAAGAAATGGATAGAGAGCCTGTTACATTCTAGACAATATGCTCTCTCCCTGGAGGTTGGTCAGTAAGAAAGATGGATATGACTCATATTCTGGTAAGATTTATACTTGTAAACAGTGGCTTTTGCCAAAATGTGACATGACAAAAAGATATAAACAAACACAGAGTGTCAAACAAGGCAAAGCATCTAAAGAGCTAAGGCTGGAGGAAAAACAGTGAAACTGGATCAAGAAGAAAAGCAACTAACAATAAATTTTCTTTTATTTTGCTTTCTCTTTCTTTTGGACAGTAAAGACATTATTTTTTTTTTGCTGGAAAGTAGTATTACATAATGGTTATTAGTACAAGCTAACCACTCACACAGTTCTTATTTTTAACCTAGTGGGCTTGTTAAAGAAATTCAGTATGCCTAAAAAGAATTCCTGAGAAACAGATTTTTCTATTGTAATGCACAAAATTAACTTTTTCCAGCCTGGTCTTTTATTTGAGTTCTATTTATTTGGTCTATTGTCTTTATTTTTCAAATTCCACAATATCTTAGACACTTGATCTTCTATAAATGGTCTGCTTTTTATTACAACATACACATCAAACACTGTTCACCAATCAGCTTAACATTCATTCAATTTCTATAACAGGGCTTCAGTTGGAAAGATATGATGGAGTTATGCCACTTAAAATTAAAGCACTCCTGATTGGATATATATGTGTTTTTACCAAAGGTGTCCATTACATTTAGACAAGATGTCTTTTATACTGTTTCTACAATAGCAGTCTAAAACAAATGCTATGTGTATAACTTAAGATGTCGCGAATTCTGTTTAACACCTCTCTGGATTTTTTTCCAGAATACTATCTCAATTAGTTTTACTGTTTCATATTGAATAAGTGAGCATCCACCTGCATTTTTATTAGGGTGTGGGTGTGCTCAGGGGTTTCAGCCATGTCCGACTTTTTGCAGCCCTATGGAAAGACTCATGCTCCTCTGTCCATAGGTTTCTCCAGGCAAGAACACTGGAGAGGGTTGCCATGCACCCCTCCAGCGGATCTTCCTGACCCAGGGATCAAACCCACATCTCCTGCATATCCCTGCCTTGAAGGTGGATTCATTACCTATTGAGCCACCTGGAAAGCACCATTTTTATTGGTAGAAACAACTTAATTACAATAAATCTTCCTCATCCTGATACTGTCTTGTGTTTTAGGGTCAAATATACATGTTTATAATAAACATAATTGGAATTAGTTTGTTATTGTGACCATTAATACATTGATATTTTCTCCTAGAATTTGTCACTGAAAAATTAAGAAATAATTGAATCAGATTTTCACTTTCATTATAGAAGACAAATACAAAATATTCATGCTTTTACAGAGTCCTGAGTTTATTAGTTATCCTTCACTAAAGGAAGGCATTTAACAAAGTTTTGTTGCAAAAGTAGGAGGAAGTGTTTAAAGTAATGCCAAAGATAAATTCAAATATGTTGAAATAATTTTAATACAAATTTTTATACCAGTATAAAATTTTTATACATTTATATTTGGAAATTGTGACTAGAAGGTTAGTCTTCAAGGCTATGGTTTTTCCAGTGGTCATGTATGAATATGAGAGTTGGACTATAAAGAAAGCTGAGCACTGAAGAATTGATGCTTTTGAGCTGTGGTGGGAGAAGACTCTTGAGAGTCCCTTGGACTGCAAGGAGATCCAACCAGTCCATTCTAAAGGAGATCAGTCCTGGGTGTTCATTGTTGAAGCTGAAACTCCAATACTTTGGCCACCTGATGCGAAGAGCTGACTCATTTGAAAAGACCCTGATGCTGGGAAGGATTGAGGGTAGGAGGAGAAGGGGACGATAGAGGATGAGATGGTTGGATGGCATCACTGACTCAATGGACATGGGTTTGGGTGGACTCCAGGAGTTCGTGATGGACAGGGAGGCCTGGTGTGCTGTGGTTCATGGGGTCACAAAGAGCCAGACATAACTGAGTAACTGAACTGAACTGAATCATATATATATATATATATATATATATATATATATAGCTGTAATGTCTAATACGGTAGCCATGAACCACATGTGATTAATTTACATTTAAATGCAAGTTAAAGTTAAACTTAACATTTAACTTCCTCAGTGTCGCCATATTCTAAGTGCTCGTAGCTACATGTGGCTAGCAGTTACCCTACTGGACAATGAGACAAAACATATTTCTACTATCACAGAAAGTCTTAATGGACAGTACCGGATTACCATTAGCTTCCTGAGAGGTAGAGAGGGAAGGACCTAGAGCAGTATATATATATTACCGTAATTAATAAATGTTTGTTGAATAAGTATTTAATCAAACAGTATAGAAGGCTCTTACTTCTGCTGGACACTCTTAAGAATTATAAAACTCACACATGATTCTTGTGAATATCAGAAATACATAAATGAAAAGCTAATGAGCTTTTAAATGTAATTCTGCTTATGTAGTGTGAGGCACAATTTTACCTCTCAGTTCTTCTGGTTTGGGCTCTTGCACTAGTGTAGAAACACTCAGATCTTTTTTCAGGTCTTCTGTGAAAGAAGTTCTGTTCCTTTATAATGGAAAAGAAGCAACCAGTTAATAAAGAAGGACTATACTTACCATTAGTCAAACAAATTTTAGGTGATGTTTTCACACTGAATTTAAAATGTCTATAGTGACGCTTACTATACATGTTAATGGTACTATTTAAGAAATTAAAATAGCAAAATTCTAATTGGTAATGACATTTATATTTCATGGTAAATTAACAGGAATTTAAAATTTGTTATAGTGGACTTTTGGACTCAGAGGGAGAGGGAGAGGGTGGGATGATTTGGGAGAATGGCATTGAAACATGTATACTATCATGTAAGAATCGAATCACCAGTCTATGTCTGATGCAGGATACAGCATGCTTGGGGCTGGTGCACGGGGATGACCCAGAGGGATGTTGTGGGGAGGGAGGTGGGAGGGGGGTTCATGTTTGGGATCGCATGTACGCCCGTGGTGGATTCATGTCAATGTATGGCAAAACCAATAAAAAAAAAAAAAACTTTAAATTTTTTGAGAGATAGTAAAGCAATATTTTTTTTAATGATATTAGTCTCTTCTGAGAAAGCTGCTATCAGGAAAAAAAAAAAAGAGAACTTACTGAAAATAATTTGAAAGTTATTTCTCCAATTACAGTTTAGCAGTTTCTGGGAAGACAATACAAAATGTAAGGAGCAAAAATATGATTTAATATTTGAAGTTAATAATATTTTAGAAAAATATACAAATGTTCTTTTCTGAAGAACTTTGCTAGTGAAAGTTCCATATATTGAATAATGAAGCATTTCTCATTGTCAGTATCTGGTCCAATTCGTGAATACTAGACTAGTTTAAATTGTATTTGTTTTATATCTACTCTATTTTTGACTGTGCTGCATCTTCATTGCTGCACGTGGGCTCAGTAGTTGCATTTCCCAGCTCTAGAGCACAAGATCAGTAGCTGCGGCACATAGGCTTTGGTTGCTCCAGGGCATGTGGGATCTTCCCAGATCAGGGATTGAACCCATGTCTCCTGCACTGGCAGGTGCATTCTTCACCACTGAGTCACCAGTGTAGCCCTTTCCAGTGTATATAAAAAGAAGCACACTTCCTCTGATACAAGTCACAAGAAAATAACTAACACCAAAGCAGGATATTTCATTTTACACATGTTGTAGCATGTATCAGAACGTCATTACTTTTTATAATTGAATAATATTCCATTGTACAGATACACCATTGTTTATTAATCTATGAGTCCACTGAAGGATTTGAGGTTATTTCCACCTTTTGGCTATTGTGAATACTGATGATAACAAATATTTATACAAAAGTTTTTGTGTGAACACTGGTTTTGACATCTTTTGGGTACATATATCAGAGTGGAATTGCTGGGTCATATGTTAATTCTAGGTTTAGCTTTTTGAGGAAACAGCAAACATTTTCACAGTGGTTGGTCCAATTCTTCATTCCCAGTAGCACTGTATGAGGGTTCCAGTGTTCAATAAAGGTGGCAAGATGGCTATCCTTGTTTTGTTCTTGATCTTGGATTATACAGTTAGGTTACTGGATTAGGTGTATTTCTTTCAGAATAATCATTTATGATTATGAATTTTCCTCTGGGCACTGCTTTTACTTCATCTCTTCAGTTGTGATACACAGTGTTTTGATTTTCATTCATCTCAAAGTACTTTTAATTACCTCCAGAGATTACAAATTGTCTCTCTGGTTTTTTATAGCATGCTGTCTACATGAATTTTCTAGGTTTTCTCCTCAGCTGATGAACACCTCTAGTTTTTCATTTCAGTTATTGTACCTTTTAGCTCTAAAATGTCTATGTGGATCTTCCTTATAATTTTTTCTTTTTTCATTGATATTCTATATTTGTTGAGACATTAATCTCCTGCTTTTGTTGTATTTTTGTCCACAGTTTATCTCTTTGAGGATATTTGAGACAGTTGATTTAAAGTCTTCGTCCAATAAGCAGAATGTCATGCTTCCTCAGAGTATTTTCTTCATTTGTTTTTCCCCTTAATAATGGAAGTAAATTTTCTTTATTCTTCTCCTGCCTCATAATTTTTGTAAAAACCTGGAAATTTTGAGTACTCTAATGTGATATGAAAATAAGATTACCATCCCTCTATTGTGCTTACTTTTGATGTTTGTTGTGGGTTGCTTTTGTTTGTTTAGTGATTCTTCCAAACACTTACTGTAATATTAATATCAGATTCTTTTTCACTTGGGGTCACCGAAGTGTTTCTTAGCTTATTGGTGAAATTGAGTTTTGTCCAAGTTACCTTAAATACTTGAGGTCAGAAAAAAAAAAAAAGAAAAGAAAAAGGGAAAACTATACGCTTGCTTGGAGTACTTCTTTCATCCTTATTCAGAATGTTTATAACTCTGCCTCTACCTTCAATTCTTGCCTGTGTGGATCCTAAGGCTAGCCAGAGATAAAAGATTAAGTCTTCTTGGTCTTTCCTGAGCATGTGTACAACACTGTTCATATCTGTGCATTTTAAAATTATCCAATATATATGAGAACTTTGAAAAATCCTATTCCCCGATTTATAATATCTCTTTCCTCAAACTCTTCATTCCCAGGCATTCTGGTCTTTTCAGTGTCTGTCCCAAATTATCCACAATCTTAGACACTGGTGACAAGTATATGACCTTAAATACTTTCAGCAAACACTGCCTGGAGGTGGTTCCAGCTCTGTAATTTCTCTAAATCAGGAAAAACAAAGTCAATCTTTGTGTTAGTCCCTTTAGGGAGTCATCAGACTTATAAAAACAGTGAATTATAATTCTTTGAGAATAAGATCTGTATTGTTCCCTCTGGCACTAGCAATCTGCACAAGTTCAGGCTATTTGCTTCATGACCACCACTGATCTGAGGGTAGGAGGATGGCAAGTGGGACATTTCAAATGCCACAGCCCTTCCTTCAGGCAATCAGCCACTCTTTCTGCATTAATTTTTCCCCTTATTGTTGCAAGTTTTGGACTAGATTTCAGATTTCTGCAGAAGCTGATTCTGACCAATTTTTGCCAAAATTTATAGATGCTTTTATGGTAGGACAGAGCCCTGGAGATTCCTATTCTGTTATTTCCAGTGACATCCTGATTCTTACATTTTTACTTTTTTTTTTTATTCATCTGAGTTGGGTTTTTTATTTTTTTTTTAGTGTTTGCTTTTAAAATTTTTCATAATTTTTTTTAGCTTTTATTTTTTTAAATTTTAATATCTTTAATTCTTACATGTGTTCCCAAACATGAATCCCCCTCCCACCTCCCTCCCCATAACATCTCTCTGGGTCATCCCCATGCACCAGCCCCAAGCATGCTGCATCCTGCGTCAGACATAGACTGGCGATTCAATTCTTACATGATAGTATACATGTTAGAATGTCATTCTCCCAAATCATCCCACCCTCTCCCTCTCCCTCTGAGTCCAAAGGTCCGTTATACACATCTGTGTCTCTTTCCCTGTCTTGCATACAGGGTCATCATTGCCATCTTCCTAAATTCCATATATATGTGTTAGTATACTGTATTGGTGTTTTTCTTTCTGGCTTACTTCACTCTGTAAAATCGGCTCCAGTTTCATCCATCTCATCAGAACTGATTCAAATGAATTCTTTTTTACAGCTGAGTAATACTCCATTGTGTATATGTACCACAGCTTGCTTATCCATTCATCTGCTGATGGACATCTAGGTTGTTTCCATGTCCTGGCTATTATAAACAGTGCTGCGATGAACATTGGGGTACATGTGTCTCTTTCAATTCTGGTTTCCTCAGTGTGTATGCCCAGCAGTGGGATTGCTGGGTCATAAGGTAGTTCTATTTGCAATTTTTTAAGGAATCTCCACACTGTTCTCTATAGTGGCTGTACTAGTTTGCATTCCCACCAACAATGTAGGAGGGTTCCCTTTTCTCCACACCCTCTCCAGCATTTATTGCTTGCAGATTTTTGGATCGCAGCCATTCTGACTGGTGTGAAGTGTTTTCTAACACCGCACACAAAAATAAACTCAAAATTGATTAAAGATCTAAATGTAAGATCAGAAACTATAAAACTCCTAGAGGAGAACATAGGCAAAACACTCTCAGACATAAATCACAGCAGGATCCTCTATGATCCACCTCCCAGAATTCTGGAAATAAAAGCAAAAATAAACAAATGGGATCTAATGAAAATTAAAAGCTTCTGCACAACAAAGGAAAATATAAGCAAGGTGAAAAGACAGCCTTCTGAATGGGAGAAAATAATAGCAAATGAAGCAACTGACAAACAACTAATCTCAAAAATATACAAGCAACTTCTGCAGCTCAATTCCAGAAAAATAAACGACCCAATCAAAAAATGGGCCAAAGAACTAAATAGACATTTCTCCAAAGAAGACATACGGATGGCTAACAAACACATGAAAAGATGCTCAACTTCACTCATTATTAGAGAAATGATTCTTACATTTTTAAAAATAAATATTAATGTATAATATAAAATTCTGCTCTCAATATCATTTTTCTTTTGAAATAAACTTATTTACAGCAGATTAATCATTAAAATTTGAACATAAAAATGTAAAAGAAGAGTGAAATGCTCTTACCATTCCTCCAAAGAAGTTTCAAACTGTCAAAATAAAAGATGAAAATCAAATCTTTAAGGTCTCAAATCAATAATAGATTTAACTAACAGCTTAACTCACTAACAAAATTGTAAACACTCTACATCCTCCTGTTTGTTTCTGTCAAATTATACTCTGTTGTTTCTACAAGTATACCTTTATCTTAGCTAGCCTTATTCTTTTATTATCACTCTCACCTAATGGTTCTCACCCTTCACCTGTTTCTAAACTTTACCTTTGCCCTAACAGTCAGTTCAAATGCCATTTACTCCTAACAGACTTTCCACACAATCAGAAGCACATACTATCCATTAAATTTCAATATACTACCATAAAGTGGAAAACACATAATTACATGTTAAGTTTACCAATATTTAGTTTTTTATACAATTATCCCACTTCTGGACTATAAAATCCTTGGTAGGAGTTATGTTGTACAGATGTATTCTAACACTACCTTGGGCTATAAAAGGCACAAATTAACAAAAACACGGAATATATAGCCAGAATGTATGGATTTCACGGACAATATTCAATTCAACATTTTAAATCAGACATATATGATCACTTCTCAATTACCATATCACACCAAAATTTTGGAGAAAAATATATAGGCACAATAGTAAGATCACTGGACAATATATTTGAGAATTCCCGAAACAGAGTAATCAGATGAGACTGATGGTAAAATGGAGCAAAGAAAAGTATAACTCAGAAGAGACAAGTGGAAGCAAGGATATGGAAGCAACCTAGATATCCATCAACAGATGAATGGATAAAGAAGTTGCGGTACAAATACACAACAGAATATTATTCAGCCATAAAAAGGGACACATTTCAGTTAGTTCTAATAAGGTAGATGAACCTAGAGCCTAATATACAGAGTGAACTAAGTCACAAAGAGAACAATAAATATCACATATGAATGCATATATGTGCAATCTAGAAAGATGGTACCAATGAACCTATTTGCAGGGCAGGTTCAGCTGGTTTTAGAAAAGGCAGAGGAACCAGAGATCAAATTGCCAACATCCACTGGATCATGGAAAAAGCAAGAGAGTTCCAGAAAAAACATCTATTTCTGCTTTATTGACTATGCCAAAGCCTTTGACTCTGTGGATCACAATAAACTGTGGAAAATTCTGAAACAGATGGGAATACAAGACTACCTGACCTACCTCTTGAGAAACCTGTATGCAGGTCAGGAAGCAACAGTTAGAACTGGACATAGAACAACAGACTGGTTCCAAATAGGAAAAGGAGTATGTCAAGGCTGTATATTGTCACCCTGCTTATTTAACTTCTATGCAGAGTACATCATGAGAAACACTGGACTGGAAGAAACAACAGCTGGAATCAAGACTGCAGGGAGAAATATCAATAACCTCAGATATGCAGATGATACCACCCTTATGGCAGAAAGTGAAGAGGAACTAAAAGCCTCTTGATGAAAGTAAAAGAGGAGAGTGAAAAAGGTGGCTTAAAGCTCAACATTCAGAAAATGAAGATCATGGCATCCGGTCCCATCATTTCACGGGAAATAGATGGGGAAACAGTGGAAACAGGGTCAGACTTTATTTTGGGGGGCTCCAAAATCACTGCAGATGGTGACTGCAGCCATGAAATTAAAAGATGCTTACTCCTTGGAAGAAAAGTTATGAGCAACCTGGATAGTATATTCAAAAGCAGAGACATTACTTTGCCAACAAAGGTGCGTCTAGTCAAGGCTATGGTTTTTCCAGTAGTCGTGTATGGATGTGAGAGTTGGACTGTGAAGAAGGCTGAGCACCGAAGAATTGATGCTTTTGAACTGTGGTGTTGGAGAAGACTCTTGAGAGTCCCTTGGACTGCAAGGAGATCCAAGCAGGCCATTCTGAAGGAGATCAGCCCTGGGATTTCTTTGGAAGGAATGATGCTAAAGCTGAAACTCCAGTACTTTGGCCACCTCATGCAAAGAGTTGACTCATTGGAAAAGACTCTGATGCTGGGAGGGATTGGGGGCAGGAGGAGAAGGGGAAGACAGAGGATGAGATGGCTGGATGGCATCACCGACTCGATGGACATGAGTCTGAGTGAACTCCGGGAGTTGGTGATGGACAGGGAGGCCTGGCATGCTGCAATTCATGGGGTCACAAAAAGTCGGACATGACTGAGCGACTGAGCTGAACTGAACTCTACTGAGTGGAGATGCCTCCATAAAGAACAGACTACACAGTGGGGAAGGAGAGGAAGTGATGAACTGGAAGAGTAACACTGAAACATATACATTGCCATATATAAAACAGATAGTCAGTGGGACTTTGCTCTATGTAGCAAGGGGCTCAAACCCAGTGCTCTGTGACAACAGAGAGGGGTGGGATAGCGTGGGAGATGCAAGGGAGGTTCAAGACAGAGGGGACATATGTGTACCTATGGCTGATTCATGTTAACATATGGCAGAAATCAATACAATATTATATGGCAATTAAAAAGAAATAAATACATTAAAAAAAAAAGAAACAACAAGTGGAGACCATTTCATGGAAGGTGAAAAGTTTCTGTGTGGAACTCATGAAAAATTCCCAGTATGTGAGAATAAGCTGCTGATAACCAAAGTAAATGCTTCCCTGGTGGCTCACACAGTAAAGTGTCTATCTGCAATGTGGGAAACCTGGGTTTGATCCCTGGGTTGAGAAGATTCCTTGGAGAAGGAAATAGCAATCCACTCCAGTATTCTTTCCTGCAGAATTCCATGGACAGAGGAGCCTGGTAGGCTACAGTCCATGGGGTAGCAAAGAGTCAGACATGACTGGATTTAGAAAAGGCAGAGGAAGCAGAAATCAAATTGCCAACATCAGTTGGATCATAGAAAAAAAAAGAGAGTTCCAGAAAATTATCTACTTCTGCTTTATTGACTATGCCAAAGCCTTTGATTGTGTGGACCACAACAAACTCTGGAAAATTTTGAAAGAGATGCCTGACCTGCCTCTTGAGAAATCTGTATGCAGGTCAGGAATCAACAGTTAGAACTGGACATGGAACAACAGACTGGTTCCAAATAGGAAAAGGAGTACGTCAAGGCTGTATATTGTCACCCTGCTTATTTAACTTCTATGCAGAGTACATCATGAGAAACGCTGGGCTGGAAGAAGCACAAACTGGAATCAAGATTGCCAGGAGAAATATCAATAATCTCAGATATGCAGATGACACCACCCTTACAGCAAAAAGCAAAGAAGCACTAAAGAGCCTCTTGATGAAAGTGAAAGCGGACAGTGAAAAAGTTGGCTTAAAGCTCAACATTCAGAAAACTAAGATCATGGCATCTGGTCCCATCACTTCATGAGAAATAGATGGGGAAACAGTAGAAACAGTGGCAGACTTTATTTCTTTTGGACTCCAAAAATCACTGCAGGTGGTAACTGCAGCCATGAAAGCAAAAGACACTTGCTCCTTGGAAGAAAAGTAATGAGCAACCTAGACAGCATATTCAAAAGCAGAGACATTACTTTGCCAAGAAAGGTCCATCTAGTCAAAGCTATGGTTTTTCCAGTAGTCATGTATGGGTGTGAGAGTTAGACTATAAACAAAGCTGAGTGACACAGAATTGATGCTTTTGAACTGTGGTGTTGAAGACTCTTAAGAATCCCTTGGACTTCAAGGAGATCAAACCAGTCAGTGCTATATGAAATCAGTCCTGAATATTCATCGGAAGGACTGATACTGAAGCTGAAACTCTAATACTCTGGCCACCTGATGAGAAGAACTGACTCATTAGAAAAGATCTTGATGCTGGGAAAGATTGAGGGCAGGAGGAGAAGGGGATGACAGAGGATGAGATGGTTGGACTGTATCACTGACTCAATAAACATGAATTTGGGTAAACTCTGGGAGTTGGTGATAGACAGGGAAGCCTGGCATGCTATAGGCCATGGGCTTGCAGAGTCAAACACAACTGAGTGACTGAACTGAACTGAACTGGACCAAAGTAAATAATGGAGGGGCTGCCTGTGATGAGACAGATCACTCCAGTCTGCTGCTTTCCATCCAAAGAATCCAGAATACACAGCCAAAAAGTTACCCTCTCGACATTGCCATGAGAAAAATTCTCTGACCACATTGGAGATATGCCCAAGTTGGAGAGAATATCTAAGAATGTAAGTTACTGCTCTAGAGAGAAGCAAAATAGAGCTTCTACAACCAGCAGAATCTCACATAGATTCAGACAAGTCCATGAGGAAAAACAAAAGCAGATGTACGAACGACTGAAAAGATTATAAGGGGCTATAAACTCAAAAGTAAGCTTATTAAGGCAAATGAAAAGGCCCACAACTTTCTTGCTTAAGCATATTACTTCCTATTCACAAAGAGCCTGAGTAGAAATTTTTATATACTGGACAAAAGCCTTTGATGTAAGCAGACTCTGACAGTTACTAAAAAGCAAACAAATAATAACAGCAACAAAAAACAACAAAAACTTATGCCAGCAACCAGTAATCAGTTTACTGGTTGGTTTATCACTTATAAATACAAGGACAAAAAAGAGTATCCAAATATTTGAAAAAAGTTTATAGCATGAAAAATAACAATTTATTCAGATATAACAGAAATACTGGAATGAATATAAGTGAATATAATAATAAATTGAAGGCATATATATCTTTTCTCTACAATATTATAAAAGAGAAAAACTAAATTTGGTATGAGTTTCTTTGGACTTTCCAGTTGCGCTAGCGATAAAAAACTGCCTGTCAACGCAGGAGTCACAGGAGATGCAGGTTCGATCCCTGGGTCAGGAAGATCTCCTGCAGGAGGAAATGGCAACCCACTCCAGTATTCTTTTCTGGAGAATCCGATGGACAGAGGAGCCTGGCAGGCTATGGTCCACAGGGTTGCAAAGAGTTGGACACAACCGAAGCAACTTAGCACGCATGCACACGAGTGTCATTATTTAAATACAAAACAGACTAAAATAAGTAATCATTTCATTTTCCATGTATGTGAGAGCTTAGGGACTTTCCTGGCTGTCCAGGGGTTAAAAATCTGCCTTAAAATACAGGGGACACAGGTTCAACTCCTGATTGGGTACTAAGATCCCACAGGATGCCAAAGCGCCAAAGCCTGCATGCCACAAACCTAAGCCTGCATGCCACGATTAGAGAGCCTGCATGCCACAACTACTGGAGCCCAGGTGCCACAACTAGAGAGTCCATGCACCTCAACAAATGATCCCACATGAGGCCACAAAGATCCCACGTGCTGCAACTAAGACCCAATGCAGCCAAATAAATTTTAAAACAGAATAGTCAAAGAAATTTAAAAATGAAAAAAAAAGGACAGAACTACCTACCAAATATAAAAGTATATTATGAAGCATGTAATTAGAAGGAGCAAGTTTCATTTTCAACACTACACAGAATCAAATTTTGCATTTTACTCACTTTAATTTGTGGCATATAATGCAGATATGCCTGTATACTTCAGGGTCATATTCACCAATGCAGAGTTACTGCTGCATAATAACCATTCTTAAACTCAGTGGCTAAAAATAATCCCCATTTTATTTGCTCATATTTGAGTCACCAATGAATGATGGGTTCAGCTGTGTGATTTTTTGGTCACTAATATGATCTCAAACTAATGCAGTCACCTGGCACCTTGACTAGGATAGGTAGTTCAAGACAACCTCACTCACAAGTGATGGTTTGTGACTGCTGTAGGTTGGGCCTGTCCCTCTACTTGGTCATTCATCTTCAAGGAGGCTAGATTATGCTTCTTTACCTGGTGAACTTATGGCAGCAGAAGAGCAAAGGCAGAAGCGTCAAGGCCTCTTGAGACTTTTCTTAGAAGCTGTATGACACTTCTTCTGATACATTTGTTGTTTGAAACAAGTCACAAGTCCAAATCTATGTTTAAAGGTTGAGAGAATAGACTGTCTGTTAAGGTAAGGAGATGGAAAGGAGGAGGGTAACCATTTTTAATCCACCATTATCTTATCTTTGGCTTCAAGTACATACATGTGTCCTAGATGTAAAATGTCTCAAAGATTTAAGTATAACTGCTAAAACCGTAAATGTCTTGTCCTAGCCACAAAGTTTTGGTATGTGTGTGTGTGTACACGCATGCATGAAGCAATAGATAATAGTAAAAACAAGTTACTTTTCTGAAGATATTTTCCTTAGAATAGGGGGCCAAATACAGACTGCAATGAATGAATGAGTAATGGGGAGGTGAGGAATCAGAGACACTAAATTTAGGCAACTCTTTTCAGATGTTAAGTGTAATGAGAAGAGAAACTGAAAAGGGGATGGATATATTTAAGAGTATGTATGGAATAAAAAAAATTTTTCTGAAAACAAGAAAAATCAATATTTTAAATGTTGATAGGAGTGAGTTAAGAAAAAAGGGGGGTTTGGAAGGTAGGATGGTGAGAAAAATGCCTGATGGAACAAGATCCTTACAAAGACAGAAGATGGAATGCAGGTAAAGGGGGAGCCATTGTGGAGAAGGGGGAAACACTCCACAGAAGGACAAAGAGATTATGTTTGTGGAATTCAAGAATGTTCATGGGTGAGATAAAGGGGCTTGAGGCACTTGCTATTTTGTCTCCTATTCTCTTTGAGGAGTAAGGGAGAAAAGAGTAGTGAGGAGGAGGATTTGGAAACCTACACAAAAGAGAGGACAGGAGAAGCCACCAAAGAATACTAGAGAAAGTTCAGGTTGGCAAAGAGATTGATTTCAGAGCACTATTAAAGGTCCCACTGAGGCTGGAGACCATGAATGCATAATATCTCAAATATGGATTATTAACGTAATGTTCTCCACCACTATTCAGAAGCCTGGATGTAGAAGTGAAGATGACGGACCATTAACAAGAGCTCATCAGACTTGGCGTTTTGTCAGACTAAAAGGAAGGCAGAATACAGAAGTAAAGGACTAAATATATCAATTGGTGACTGTTTTAAGAGATGAACTGATTAGGCAAGCAAGTAAAAATATTGGTGTGATAGAATGGGAAACAGTGATCTGAAGTTTGAAGTTTCAAATGAAACAGAATTAACAGAATGAAAGAACTCAAAGTATTTGATCAAGGGGATGAGATGATCAAATACAAGGATTTCAGAATTAAAAACAGTTACAAAAATGGTATAGGTAAAGCAAGGTTTTCCAATTATAAGCCTTTTAACATTCATGTTATTGGGTCCTCACAGTTGATATACTCTTAAGCAGAGAGATTATTTAGTATAGTAGTGAATAGGATGTTCCTAGGTCTGAGACACACCTGGTCTGGATACCGGCTCTGGGAGAAAGGAGAAATCAATTTTTGGAATCATTTTCCTCATCCATAATTTGGGATATTGGCAGTTTCTACCTCACAAGGTTTCCATAAGGATTCAAAAATTATGTATATTGAGTGTTTAATACAGCCTGCGATGTGCAGTAAACAATAAATATTAGCTATATTATTATTGCCATTAATGATAAAGTTATTACTTGTATACAATGAATTTTTTATATTTAAAGAATGATTTCTAAATAGTTTCTCTCTGAGCCATTCTTTTAAGTCATGGTAGCATCTTAATGACTTGTATTGATTAAATGAAAAAGAAACTTTCAACTGAGTAGAGATAATTTCAAATTAAATAAAATCATCTCTAGTCTAGGCAGTGTGGGCGTATAAGGTAGAAGAAAAGCAAATCAAAGCCTCTTATTTGTATGGGAAGATATCCAGGTGATTATTTCCATCATTTTCCAATGTTTTCTCACTCTTATAAAAAGTAAATGTAGGTAAAACGTTCACAGTGACTCTACTTTGAGGAATTTTCTTTTCAAGATTCAGAATTACATTTAAACATCTATGAATGGATAGAGAAACTTATGGCAGCTGGCTTATTTACATAATATATCTACCGAAAAATGCTGCTTTTTTCACTTTTCCTTAAGATAAGCTGTAAAATACTTAGCTTATTTTGTGAATTACTTTACCTGAGGTCATTTTTTGGGCTTCCCTGGTGGCTCAGCAGTAAAGAATCTGCCTGAAGGAGACCTAGGTTTGATCCCTGGGTCAGGAAGATCCCCTGGAAGAGGGCATGACAGCCCACTCCAGTATTCTTGCCTGGAGAATCCCATGGACAGCGGAGCCTGGCGGGCTACAGGTCATAGGGTCACAGTGTCGGACACAACTGAAGCAACTGAACACACACGCATAAGGTCACTGTTTTAGCTAGCCCATTAACCAGTGTTTTTAACAGTTAGCTAACTGCTCAGAATCCCGAGCAGGAATGGGTAACGAACATGGGCTTTGACAACAGGGGGAGTGTGATCGAATCCCAACTCTGTTTCATGACCATAAATAGACTCTAAACTATCTAAAATCATTATTTCTTCATCTATCAGTTAGACAGAACAGAAACCACTCAACAATAGTTCTCAGTTATATTATAGCAGTGGCCCCAGCCTTTTTGGCACCAGGGACAGGTTCCACGGAAGACAATTTTTCCACGAACCAGGCTTGGGGGATGGTTTGGGGATGATTCAAGCACATTACATTTATGTGGCATAGTACTTCTAATCTAATGCCACTGTTGATCGACAGGAGTTATCAGTGTGAGGCCAAAGGTTGGGGCCTTTGACTATTCATATACACCTATCAATCTATTTTCATCATGTTAGCAACATACATAATTGTTAATTAAAACACTTGTGAAGTGTAGAGCATATCGTATTCTGTCTGTGCTCAGCTGTTTCCAACTCTCTGCAACCCCATGGACTGTGGCCCATCAGACTCTCCTGTCCACGGATTTTCCAGGTAAGAATACTGGAGTGGGTTACCAATCTCTCCTCCAGGTGACCTTCCCGACCCAGGGATTGAACTCAAGTCTCTTACATCTCCTGCATTGGCAAGTGGATTCGTTTACCACTGAGCCACCTGGGAAGTCCCAGCATATAATATTAATTAATGTTAATTCTCTTCTATCTACTTATACTCTTCAAGGCCCAGGCCACCATCAGACAGATGACTTGCAAAGCATTTTCTGAAGGAGTGTTCTAATTTTGGGGAACAAAGCAGCAACAGATATAAATACTAACATAGAACTATATAAATAATGTTATAGAAATAACAATACATGGTCAATATATATTGAGTGCCTGTCATATGTTATCTAACACAGTGTCATTATCACCATTCTCATCTAAATTCACAGAAGTTGCGGCTCTTAGGGCCGTGATCTTAAATTCTGCACTCTAACTCCTCTGAAAGGAAACAGCACCTTAGATCAAGCAAGACGGGGGCCCACTGGAACTCTCTCAGAGCCAGAAACAGTAACAGTGATCAAGGAAAAGAAATAGCACATATTTCTGGCAAACTTTTGTTCCTATCTGGGCAGTGCAGTTGTGTATTAATTACTTCAGTTCAGTCGCTCAGTTGTGTCCTACTCTCTGCGACCCCATGAATTGCAGCACACCAGGCCTCCCTGTCCATACCAACTCCCAGAGTTTAGCCAAACTCATGTCCACTGAGTCAGTGATGCCATCCAGCCATCTCATTCTCTGTCATTCCCTTCTCCTCCTGCCCCCAATCCCTCCCAGCATCAGGGTCTTTTCCAATTAATTACTTAGAAACGTAATATGAATAAAAGGTATGAGAAGGTTTTTAATAATTCCTAAATTATCCTTTGAAAATAACAGATAGTTATAGTAACTTCAAGATTAAACCCTCTTCAGAATAATAAAGGTACATTTTAACATTAAAAAGACAAAGAATCATTGTATTCTCTTTTAACAGACCTGTTTAGTATTTCTTTAGAACTAAATAACTCATTAGAAAGGGCATTCTGTCCTTCTATACACCAATTTATTTATCTAAACATCTTATCAGTTTAGTGTTCCTGAAAAGGATGTAAATACTATTTAATTTACTAGTCAAGTTGGCTTATGGAAATTTCTACTTAGCATGCTTGCCGCTGGATAAAGAACAAACATGCAGGAGAAAAAAAAATATATTTAATAAGGTCATTTCACCCTTCTGAAGTGACACTATCAAAAACATGTCCAGATTAGCAAATTGTGCAACTGAGCAAAGATTCTATAAAGAAGTCCAAGAATCATTAAAAATAAATAAATAAATAACTCCCGGGGTTCGTTAAGTAACAGACCCTGATAGGCCCTATGTTTTTCTTTAGTCACTCAGTCATGTCTGACTCATTCATGACCTCATGGACCATAGCCCTCCAGGCTCCTCTGCCCAGGGGATTTCCCAGGCAAATACTACAGTGGGTAGCCATTTCCTTCTCCAGGGGATCTTCCTGACCCAGGGATTGAATAGGCGTTAATTGCTTGGTAGGTGGATTCTTTACCACTGAGCCACCAGGGAAACCAAGAGACCCTATACAAAAATTTCAGCATGTTAGATGTGACTTACCCGTTTCAGATGCTCCTGTATTTTAGACTCCACATCTTCAATGTGTGCAATCATCTTGTTGACACATGGAGCTGGGATGTTTACTAAAGCACAGCTTTCACGTCGGCATGGATAGCCAAAGTAAAGGCCTTTATTCAGCTCTACAGATAAAGCAGACAGAGGACATCAGTTCGCAGTTATATACAGAACAGTAAACCTTGATGTTCAGAAGGTACAAAGAGTATTCTGCTTTACTAGCACTAACACTCCAGCTTCAATCAACAGATTGATAAAGGTCAGAGAATTATAGAATGAACCTTCCAATAATCTGAAAACTAAAATATAATGATCATTTATAACATAAAATGTAACAAATAAAAATAAACCTAAGAAGTGAGAACAAAACTTTAAGAAAATTTAAATGTTGAAGTGTTCCATGGCATCATGATAAAAGAAAGAAAAAAGGCAGAAAATCAGTTAATCCATTTGTTTCTGCATAGACCTTGAATCACTTAAGAAGTGACTTTGACATATATTTTAAATTCTCCTCTCAAAGAGATACCACATGTTCCAGTGTAAATAATATCCAACCACTCATGCATTGAAGTTCTTCCTTAAATACAGCATGGTTTCTCCTGCTGAAAAATAAATAAATAAAAGCAGGTCCCCATCAACCTCATAATAACCTCATTTTCTACCTTCCATTTCTGAAAATTGAAGTCTCATGTGAAGAGTGATTGATGTTCTCACTGTGGCATTCAAGTTGTATTCATCATAAAATCCACTCAGTCGGATGTGCCTCAGTGATTCTAATCCTGGTATGTCCCGAATCAACTGAAGGTTGCAGAAGCTCAGCAAAGTTATCCATGAAGCTCCACCAAAGTGCTTACTTGCAGTCCTGTGGCCTCTAAGGACCCTGTTGAGCTGGATTACAGCTGCAATCACTGATCTTAAATGCAAGACATAAAATAGGCTTGGGGCCTCAGTGAGAACAGACTGATGTTCTCATTTCAGTTAACCTTGAGGAACATGGAAGCAATGCTGTTGCCTCCAGTCTGTGCCTTTTGTTTCCCAACACATAGTGTCAACACATAGAGATGGTAAATATTTTAGACAGCTTCATATAAACTGAGGTCTTTTAAATATCTTTAGATGAAATTTCAAAATATCCTCCTCCAAATATACGTTATCTGTCAAAACGGCATAGGTTTCATTTATCAATGTGTCTATTCCATATATGTTCATATCCTAAATGCAGAATAATAGTCCATATAGGAAAAAAATAAATATTTTTTGACATTTTTGAGCACTAAATATATGTACCAAACATGGGGCTATGCTAAGCACTTTTGATGTCACATTTTATTTAATCTTCACAACAATCAGTTGAAATAGGTTCTTGTCTTGATTTCATATATTAGGAAATCAAAGCTTACAGAAGTTGTCACATCAAGTGTTGCACAGCACAGAGCTGAGAGGTGGGAGAGCTGGGACTTAAACTATTTCTCTCTGGCTTGGGAGTATACACAATACCATGAAGGTTGTTTTTATATTTAAAAATGAGGTGAAATGAAGAGAAGTGTTTCTAAAAGAATATTTCAGGGACATCTCAAAAGTTTCACGTCACTTATTTGTGAAATTTGAATGTTCCTTCAAGGTATCGGCACTGATATTCTAATGTATTTAACTTTGCTTTGACCATGGTGAACACACATACTTGGCGTGACTTTTTTTTTGTTATATTCTATTTTTACTCTTTATTTCATACACAGATGTATTTTTTCATCTCTGTAACACTCAGAGGACCAAAAAAGGAAAAAAAAAAAAAAAAACACCAAGCTCGTAAAAATTACATATTGATCTCTTATCCAAATATCCTAATACAGACAAGTTGTCCAGCCCTCTAAAAATAGGGTTTTAATAAACATTTAACAAGCAGACAATTTTTCTTATAGTCAAAGCATTTGTTTTGCTTCATTAAATGTGGAGGAAACAAGGAGGGCAATGACTCATTTAACATTTTTCTACATGTGCCATTCTCAACCTACCAGATGAGTTATTCATTAATTTCCAGGGCACTCCATGGTTTAGGATTAACATTTTACATATGGTAAAGTGAGGAAAAGGAAATATTGTAAAGTTAGAGTTTGCACTAAAAGCCTACAAAAGACATGGCACTACAAGCAGCACAAGAAAGAACAAGAATCTATGAGTTCTTATTAATGCTTTATCCTATTACTAAGGGTATGAGTTACAAGTTTCCTTTCTGCTTCTTTTTCATGTTACACACATTATAGATACACTTAGGTCACTAAACTTGCTGTCTCTGGTCATTCATTTATCAGCTTGACTGACTGACAACTGTGATTTTTAAGATAAAACTAATCAATCTCTAACCTTAGATTTCTCACTGAATGCATGAACCAGATGGCAGGGTGTTATATAAGATCATTTTCACCTACAACTCCATGATACAAGGAACTACCAGTTTTAGTCAAACATTAAGTTGATAGAGCTCTACCTTGTAAAGCCCGTGCATAAAAAATTGGGTAAGTATTTCAAGAATTAAACTCAGGCAGGACACTCATTCTCTCTAAAAACCAGCCCAACTCCAACATCCTGCTCAGAATCAATGCATAAGAGTAAGATCCTTCTGGAGCTAACCAGAGTTGAGGTTTGTTGAGACTGCAACATGAAACTTCCATTTGAGAAAAAATATGGATGGTCTGATTGTGTGGGCAAAGGGTTGTTTATGTTCATTAACTGCCAACTCTCCTCGCTCAATGAATTAGATCCTTACACAGTTTATTCACACAAGCCCTATAATTTAAGATTTTATCACTACCATTCTTCCTTCTCTTCTGCTATTAATATGTAATTCCTTTACATCCATCACTGAAATTATTGTATCATGCCTTTATCTGAAGTCAGTTCTCTGAGGAAAAACTCTTATCCAAACACAGATTTTTTTTTTCTCACATTCCATTACCCCTTTTAATATCCTGGTTTTCTTCCAAAATGTAGAATAAGCTAGTACTCGTAAGTTTAGAAATAATTTCTTCTCCTTGCAAAGCCTCTGTGTGATGAACAGAAAGTACTGTTAACTTTTTTTTTTTTAATGAAAAACAAAGCTCCTTTTAGTTTTGTTACACACTGGCGGTGGGGGAACTTAGGAAGAGACCTTTCCCTGAGTAAAGAATGAATGGGCAGATTGATAGAAATTATCCAATCTAAAGAAAAGAAATAAAAATGAAGAAAAAAAGAACAGATTCTCAGGGAATTCTAGGGAAAAAAAATCAAACATAGTCAAAGTCCAGCATAGGTGAAGTTGAGGGTCTAGAAGGAGAAGAGAGGGAAATTTGGAGAGAAAAATATTTGAAGAAATAACAGCCAAAAAAATTTCAAAATCTCATGAGAAACATCAATTCACACACCCAAGAAGCTCAACAAATCTCACACAATACAAAAACAGAAAGAGAACTATTTGTGAGAACATCAATTACAGAGAGAAAACCAGTTAAAGAGGAAATCTTTAAAGCAGCCAGATACAAAAGGACATATTACATATAGAGGACATGGTGTGAAGAACTGCTATATTTCTCATCGGAAACAAGATAGGTCAGGACATAATAGAAGAAATAGTTTAAAAAACAAGCAGACGATTGGGAGAGTAGTTCAGCTCAGTTCAGTCACTCAGTTGTGTTTGAGTCTTTGTGACCCCACTATAGAATGGGGCTTCCCTGGTGGCTCAGATGGTAAAGAATCCACCTGCAATGTGGGAGACCCAGGTTTGATCCCTGGGTTGGGAAGATTCCCTGGAGGAGGGCATGGCAGCCCACTCCAGTATTCTTGCCTGGAGAATCCCCGTGGACAGAGGAACCTGGCGGGCTACAGTCCATTGGGTCGCAAAGACTTGGACACGACTGAGCAACTAAACACAGAGCATACATAAAATGCATATATTTAACCATCTCTTTCTACTTCTTTCCACATAGGATACCAGAAACACTTTCTGAGCTAACGGTTCATGGAATCTCAATGAACAATTTTTAATTCTGGATTTCATAACCCCAAAATATAAGCCCTTTTTTTTCATTCTAAGCAACATCCTTAATGAACTGGAAAGTTTCCAGCACATGTCAGTCCTAACATGAAGGATAAAGAAACTGTTTATTTTTAAAATTAATAAATTTATGAAATTATAAACAATTCTTATGAATCAAATTTTAATTAACAATACACTATAAAATTTATTAAAATATTATATCCATATATTATATATCAGTCATTGTTAACTATTAATGATATTTAGGTTTATTTCTTAATACAAATATAACACTGGCATCACAAACAAATGAGTGAACATAAATACAGTTTACATAGGTTACTATACAATTTAGATTCTGCCCTCACCTTCAGTGTTTGTCATCTTATCTTCATGAATAACTTCAACAGCTTCGTCAGGGGTAACAAATCGAACCAAAGCTTGTGATGTGGCATTGTCTTTTTAAAAGAAAATAAAAATTTCAGTGAGTAGTTAATATATACATTTAAAACAAGCAAAATAATGTACAAAGCTATGTTGTAAACGTGTTGTCCTTGAAAAAGCAACTATAATATTGATATTAAACAAAAACATAGTAGAATATCTTCAGATGTTTCATTTTTCGATTGGCTTAACGCTTACAAGAAGGTATTCAAGATAGCACACACCTATTAAAAGCAAAAAAACTCATTCAGAGTAACATCACCAAAATGATGGGGTTGGAGACCCTAGCTTCCATCTCAATAATCATTAACAATCAGACAGTGACACACAAACAAAAACAGCCTCAGGAAGTCTAAAGAGTCCACTTAAGAAACTTCAGCCACATGGACCAAAAATATGAAAAACAGAATAACCACACAAAATGGGAAGGAAGATAGCTTCATTTTGTCTGCATTATCCCGTTCCGTAAGTCATGCCGGAAAACTCTGGTCTGAAATCGTCCCTCTCCCTGTGAAAGTGTGAGCTGCCAGCTTCCCTTTGGGGGCACTGAAATGATAAACAATTCTTATGAATCAAATTTTGGGAGAACTGCACAAAGGATAGTCCTTTATTTCATCTCACTCAGAGATCAGCGAAGCTGAGAGGCATAAACATGACCTGGCACAGGAAGAATGGCAAAGGCTATCAACATCAGGCATGAAGCAGCAATGATCATGCCTCCCAGTGCCTGCTCTGCAGAGGACCTCAGCTTCTTTGCTGGCAAACGTCTTTCAGAAGAGAAAAAGAATGAGTTTCCTGACAAAAAACTGGGAGCTCATCACTATTTGACCTGCTTTGTAAGAAATGCTGAAAGGAGTTTTTCAAGTTAAAAGGACATGAATTAGTAACACAAAAATAAAAACATAAAACAAGTCAGTAAAGGTAAGTGCATATTCAAATACAAAATACTCCAATACTATAGTGAGGAATTAAATATTTAACTCTAGTATAAAAGTTAAAAGACAGGAATACTAAAATAGCTATAACTGCAATAATGTATTAATAGATACAAAATACAAAAGACTTAAATTGTGACATCAAAGACACAAAATTTGGAAGCTGGGTGTTTAAAAGGGTAGAGTTTTTGCATGTGATTGAAATTAAGTTGCTATTAGCTCAAGATAGACTGTTACATCCATAAATAATTCATTTAAGCCTTAAAGAAACCACAAAGCAAAAACATACAGTAGACACACAAAGAAAAAAAAAGAAGGGAATCAGAGTATACTGCTATGAAAAATCATCAATTCAAAAAGGAAGACAATTTGGGACCGTGGCACTGAAACATGTATAATATCATATAAGAAACAAATCGCCAGCCTAGGTTCGATGCAGGATACAGGATGCTTGGGGTTGGTGCACTGGGATAAACCAGAGGGATGGTATGGGGAGGGAGATGAGAGGGGATTCAGGAGTGGGAACTTATGTACACACGTGGTGGATTCATGCTGATGTATGGCAAAACCAATACAGTATTGTTAAAAAAAAAAAAAAAGGAAGACAGCAAGAAAAGAATAACTAAACAAAAGAACTACAAAACACGCATAAAATATCAACAAGATGACATTAGGAAATCCTTATCTATTATAATCACATTAAATGAAAATGAGTTAAACTCTCCAATAAAAAAACGCAGAGTGGTAAGCAAATTAAAAAAACGAAACAAAACAAAACAAGATGTATCATGAGAAATGCTGGACTGGAAGAAACACAAGCTGGAATCAAGACTTCCAGGAGAAATATCAATAACCTCAGATATGGGGATGACACCACCCTTATGGCAGAAAGTGAAGAGGAGCTAAAAAGCCTCTTGATGAAAGTGAAAGAGGAGAGCGAAAAAGCCGGCTTAAAGCTCAACATTCAGAAAACTAAGATCATGGCATCTGGTTCCATCATTTCATGGGAAATAGATGGGAAAGAGTGGAAACAGTGTCAGACTTTATTTTGGGGGGGCTCCAGAATCACTGCAGATGGTGATTGCAGCCATGAAATTAAAAGACGCTTACTCTTGGAAGAAAGATGATGCTGTGAAAGTGCTGCACTCAATATACCAGCACATTTGGAAAACTCAGCAGTGGCCACAGGACTGGAAAAGGTCAGTTTTCATTCCAATTCCAAAGAAAGGCAATGCAAAAGAATGCTCAAACTACCGCACAATTGCACTCATCTCACATGCTAGTAAAGTAATGCTCAAAATTCTCCAAGCCAGGCTTCAGCAATACGTGAACCGTGAACTCCCTGATGTTCAAGCTGGTTTTAGAAAAGGCAGAGGAACCAGAGATCAAATTGCCAACTCCACTGGATCATAGAAAAAGCAAGAGAGTTCCAGAAAAACATCTATTTCTGCTTTATTGACTATGCCAAAGCCTTTGACTGTGTGGACCACAACAAACTGTGGAAAATTCTGAAAGAGATGGGAATACCAGACCACCTGAGCTGCTTCTTGAGAAATCTGTATGCAGGTCAGGAAGCAACAGTTAGAACTGGACATGGAACAACAGACTGGTTCCAAATAGGAAAAGGAGTACGTCAAGGCTGTATATTGTCACCCTGCTTATTTAACTTCTATGCAGAGTACATCATGAGCAATGCTGGACTGGAAGAAACACAAGCTGGAATCAAGATTTCCAGGAGGAATATCAAAATCACCTCAGATAAGCAGATGACACCACCATTATGGTAGAAAGTGAAGAGGAACTAAAAAGCCTCTTGATGAAAGTTAAAGAGGAGAGTGAAAAAGCTTGCTTAAAGCTCAACATTCAGAAAATGAAGATCAAGGCATCCGGTCCCACCACTTCATGGGACATAGATGGGGAAACAGTGTCAGACTTTATTTTTTGGGGCTCCCAAATCACTGCGGATGGTGACTGCAGCCATGAAATTAAAAGACGCTTACTCCTCGGAAGAAAAGTTATGAGCAACCTAGATAGTATATTCAAAAGCAGAGACATTACTTTGCCAACTACGGTCCGTCTAGGCAAGGCTATGGTTTTCCTGTAGTCATGTATGGATGTGAGTGTTGGACTGTGAAGAAGGCTGAGTGCCGAAGACTTGATGCTTTTGAACTGTGGTGTTGGAGAAGATTCCTGAGAGTCCCTTAGACTGCAAGGAGTTCCAACCAGTCCATTCTGAAGATCAACCCTGGGATTTCTTTGGAAGGAATGTTGCTAAAGCTGAAGCTCCAGTACTTTGGCCACCTCATGCGAAGAGTTGACTCATTGGAGAAGACTCTGATGCTGGGAGGGATTGGGGGCTGGAGAAGAAGGTGACAACTGAAGATGAGATGGCTGGATGGCATCATGGATTCGATAGGCGTGAGTCTGAGTGAACTCTGGGAGATGGTGATGGACAGGGAGGCCTAGTGTGCTGTGATTCATGGGGTTGCAAAGAGTCAGACACAGCTGAGCAATTGAACTGAACTGATCTATACATATGCTACTACAAGAGACTCATTCTAGATTTAAGGGCACATATAAGCTCAAAATGAAGGGATGAAAAAAGACATTCCTTGTAAATGGAAACCTAAAGATATCAGAGGCAACTGATACATCAATGTGTATTACTTTATACATACGTACATCAGACAAAGCAAACCCATTTACAATAGCATAAAAAGAATAAAATGTATACGAATAAACTTAACCAAGGAACTGAAACATCCATACACAAAAAACTGTAAGATACTGGTGAAAGATATATGCAGATCAGGAAGCAACAGTTAGAACTGGACATGGAACAACAGACTGGTTCCAAATAGGAAAAGAAGTACATCAAGGCTGTATGTTGTCACACTGCTTATTTAACTTCTGAGCAGAGTACATCATGAGAAAGGTTGGGCTGGAAGAAGCACAAGCTGGAATCAAGATTGCTGGGAGAAATATCAATAACCTCAGATATGCAGATGACACCACCCTTATGGCAGAAAGTGAAGAGGAACTAAAAAGCCTCTTGATGAAAGTGAAAGTGGAGAGTGAAAAAGCTGGCTTAAAGCTCAACATTCAGAAAACAAAGATCATGGTATCTGGTCCCATCACTTCATGGGAAATAGACAGGGAAACACTGGAAACAGTTTCAGACTTTATTTCTGGGGGCTCCAATATCACTGCAGATGGTGATTTCAGCCTTGAAATTAAAAGACGCTTACTCTTTGGAAGAAAAGTTATGAGCAACCTAGATAGCATATTCAAAAGCAGAGACATTACTTTGCCAACAAAGGTCCGTCTAGTCAAAGCTATGGTTTTTCCAGTGGTCATGTATGGATATGAGAGTTGGACTGTGAAGAAAGCTGAGCGCTGAAGAATTGATGCTTTTGAAGTGTGGTGTTGGAGAAGACTCTTGAGAGTCCCTTGGACTGCAAGGAGATCCAACCAGTCCATTCTGAAGGAGATCAGCCCTGGGATTTCTTTGGAGGGAATGATGCTGAAGCTGAAACTCCAGTACTTTGGCCACCTCATGCGAAGAGTTGACTCATTGGAAAAGACTCTGATGCTGGGAGGTGCCAGGAGCCAGCATGTGAGATCCCACCCATGACGAGGTCATGCAGTACTCGAGGGACATCCTGGGCCATCCCACCCATGACAAGGTCATTTGGAAGAGTCCTGATAAGCAAGGCCTCAGGACTCCAAGGACCCCCTGGACCTGCTTGAGCATCTACCCCAAAACCAGAATCTGTCTGTCTTACTATTTTATGTCTTTCTCTAACTCTTCTGACATTAATAGGGGGCTGTCCCTGACCCCCATCTCTGGAAAGAGTTAACTTAGGGCTTTAGTTAATAGGTCTCCTGGACAAGATAAGAGTGTTTCAATTCAAACCCCCTGTTAGCATTCTAGCTTACTTGGCAGGTTTATCCAGACTCTTGCAACACTGTTGAGCCTATGATGGCTGCCAAGTTCTCACATCCCTTATCCACTGTGTTCCTGGGAGTGCATACAGTCAGGATGTAGAAGAAATAAGCAGCAGCTTTAGCATTAGCAACATTAGACTTTGAGTTAGTAAGTTCTCTCTTTGCTGTAACCCACTGAATCTTTGTTCCATAAAAATGTAACTCTGTACTTTAAGGGTGGCGCAGGCTAGGAATTTAAGAAGAAACACTTTAAGGGAAAATTATTGTTCTGGCTGACCAACCTTTATCAAAAAGAGGTCATAAAATATCAACAGGCCTCTGGGCCATAAGATAATGTACAAAAAATAAGACTTGCAGGAAGGAACCTGGTATCGATAAAAGTTAATACTGATGGAATGTTGAGTTGACTCTGCATTTTTCACCTTGCTGTATGTACAACTCAGGGTACAAAAGCCCTCTCTGAAAATAAAGTAAGTGGGCCTTGCTCACCAAAGGAGCTTGGTCACCCTGTGTCATGATTTCCTTATCTCTTTATCTTTCTTCATTCACTGACGTCATCCATCCTGAGGATATCCCTGGACTCTGCTGAGGCTTGACGGCGGCAGGAAGGGACGGGGGCCGGAGGAGAAGGGGACGACAGAGGATGAGATGGCTGGATAGCATCACTGACTCAATGAACGTGAGTCAGAGTGAACTCTGGGAGTTGGTGATGGACAAGGAGGCCTGGCAAGCTGCAATTCATGGGGTCGCAAAGAGTCGGACATGACCAAGCAACTGAACTAACTAACTATACTCTAATATAAAATAAAGAGTTAAATATATATATATATATATATATATATACACACATATATATAATCCAATGATACTCTAATAAGTATATAAAGAAAATATTCTACAATCAAATAACATGGTTTAAGCAAGTATCTTCACTGTAGAACATTTCAGGGCTTTCAATTTTAGTGCTCATTAAAAAAACTTCCAAGTAAAAGGCAAATTATATATAATTTCCCAGTTTTATTTTACCTCAGAATCATTTTTTTTCCTTAAGCATAATGTATAATTTATATACAGCAAGATCCTCTTTGAGGAATATCCTAAAACATATTATCTCTCAGATTTTGGAGGAAACAGAATTGAAGAGGGGATTAAAACTGTTAAGCCAGAAAAAATTTTTCTCATATAAAATAAGATTCAATATAAAATAATGGGGTATAGTACTCATATTTCTTGGAATGGCAGGATAGGTTCATTAAATCAATTTTTCCATATATCATGATGATATATGTCATGTCTCTTTAATTATGATCATTACATATACACATGAGAGAAAAGCTGAACAAGACAGAAAACACTAGGGAAAAATCAAAGGAGATAGGAACCTAGAATTTTCTCTGGAGCACCAGAGTATAAAAGTGACAATTACATAAAGGTCATTTGCAGTTCCTGAAAACCTTGGGCTGGCTCCAAAGATGTTTGATGACATATAAGTGACAGAAAATAATAAAGTCTAGTCTCAAGAATTCTTAAAGTTCTATGGACAGAACATCCATGAGCTTGGATAAGACATTTTTTTCTTTAGTTTCAAATACTTTTGTACTTCTTATAAAGTACTTTTTGTATTTTTTATAATACACTAAAAATATATTCTCAAAACAGAGTGTAAGCTTCAACAGACTTCAAAGGGCCTACAGCACAAAAAATTTTAAACCTCTTAACTTCCAACTAAACTGTAAAATTCACACTGACTTTGGACAGCAAAGGGCTACAGCCTCAGAGTAAACGTAAACCAGAAATAAACAGAAACATAAACCACCTCAACTACCTTTAAAAGAATTCAAAGAACTATAGTGAAATGTCCTCCACGTTGAGTGTACACCAAAAAGAAAACAAAAACAAAAAATCTCATCGCTGATACTTTGGGTGGTCCTCACTTGAAGATTAGATTTTCTTCATTGGAAAGTCCATGGAACTCTCAAGTCATGAATAATTTTAAGTTTGGACCATATCAGTAGAGCTTTAGGTTCCTGGCAGAAGCAAAAGCAAATGTAATGCAGAAGAAATCATCTATTTCTTAGGTTTCATGAAATGCCCAGAAATAATTTTCCAAGAACAATAATCAGTATAGAGTCAAAAGTAATCAACTACAAAAGAGCAGTAGACACCACAACTCAAATAACACAAAAATTCAATATGAGGTGGACTGAAACCTAAATATGAAAGTCAAAACTCAAAAATGTTGAGACAGAATGTGGATGGATATCTTCATAATCTCAGGGTAGAGACTGTCTTAATAACATATAAAAAGAAATAGACATATAGAGAAGAAAAAAGACATATAGATAAGAAAAAAATATAGAAAGAAATAATATATAAAAAGCTTGAAAAAATAAAACTTTTGTTCATCAAAAGGTGATACTAAATAATAAGTAAGTTAGAAATACAAGGCACAAGTATAAAAGGATATTAGCTACATACAATTCATTTCAGGCTATTATTCACATTAAATTAAGAACTTTTACAAATCAAGAAAAAAAAATATGTGACTCATTAGAAAATCAGAAAAAAAGACACAAATAGACAATTTCGAAAAATAAAAACTAAAATGCCCAACAGCACATAAAAAAATTCAACTTCATAGCAGACAGAAAAATTCAAATTCAAATCACAATTAGACACACTTAAGTAATATGTAAATGGCCAATAATTTAAAAGTGTAGTAATATCAAGTGGTAGAAAGAAAATGCAGCAACTGAAACATTCCTACACTTCCATGGCATTAGAAATTACTGAGTATATTATTCAATAAAGTCAACGACACACATATCATGTATCTATCAGTTCTATTAGTAAGTATATCTTAGTCACACAGAATATGTGTACAAGGATGTTTCTAGAGCACTGTTTGAAATAAACAAAAATTTTCAGGCAAGAATCCTGCAGTGGGTTGCTATTTCCTCCTTGATGGGATCTTTGCAACCTAAGGATTAGACCCAGGGATCAGGCCCATGTCTCTTGCATCTTTTGCAGTGGAGGCAGATTCTTTACTGCTGAGCCATTCATGTTTATAAAAATTACCAAATCACCACCAGAAGGTTCAAACAAGAGTAAATAAAAAGATTAAATAAGGATATAAAATTTTTTTTCTTTGATAATAAAAATGTAAATTACAGCAATTTTAAATTTATATTGTGGCAAGAATACACAGAACTATACAAAAAAAGATCTTCATGATCCAGATAACCACGATGGTGTGATCACTCACCTAGAGCCAGACATCCCGGAATTCGAAGTCAAGTGGGCCTTAGGAAGCATCACTATGAACAAAGCTAGTGGAGGTGATGGAATTCCAGTTGAACTATTTCAAATCCTAAAAGATGATGCTGTGAAAGTACTGCACTCAATACGCCAGTAAATTTGGAAAACTCAGCAGTGGCCACAGGATTGGAAAAGGTCA
Organism: Ovis aries; assembly: GCF_016772045.2. Lineage (NCBI taxonomy): Eukaryota > Metazoa > Chordata > Mammalia > Artiodactyla > Bovidae > Ovis > Ovis aries. The sequence continues at coordinate 24,146,123 of NC_056076.1, read as the reverse complement.
GTTTTCATTCCAATCCCCCAAAAACGCAATGCCAAAGAATGCTCAAACTACCACACAATTGCACTCATCTCATGTGCTAGCAAAGTAATGCTCAAAATTCTCCAAGCTAGGCTTCAACATTATGTGAACAGTGAACTTCCACATGGTTGGCTGTATTTAGAAAAGGCAGAGAAACCAGAGATTAAATTGTCAATATCCACTGGATCATAGAAAAAGCAAGAGAATTAAAGAAAAATATCTATTTTTGCTGTATTGACTACACCAAAGCCTTTGACAGTGTGGATCACAACAAACTGGAAAATTCTTCAAGAGATGGGAATACCAGACCACCTGACCTGCCTCCTGAGAAATCTGTATGCAGGTCAAGAAGCAACAGTTAGAACTGCACATGGAAAAACAGACTGTTCCAAATCAGGAAAGGAGTATGTCAAGGCTGTATATTGCCACCCTGCTTATTTAACTTATATGCAGAGTACATCATGAGAAATGCTGGGTTGGAAGAAGCACAAGCTGGAATCAAGATTGCCAGGAGAAATAATATCATTAACATCAGACATGCAGATGACACCATCCTTATGGCATAAAGCGAAGAACTAAAGAGCCTCTTGATGAAAGTGAAAGAGGAGAGTGAAAAACTTTGCCTAAAGCTCAGCATTCAGAAAACTAATATCACGGCATCCAGTCCCATCACTTCATGACAAATAGATAGGGAAACAATGCAAACAGTGAGAGACTATTTTTCTGGGCTTCAAAATCACTGCAGATGGTGACTGCAGCCATGAAATTAACAGACACTTGCTCCTTGGAAGAAAGGTATGACCAACCTAGACAGCATATTAAAAAGCAGAGACATTACTTTACCAACAAAGGTCTGTCTAGTCAAAGCTATGGTTTTTCCAATAGTCATGTATGGATGTGAGAGTTGGACATCCTTTATAAGAGTTGGACATTCTTTATCAGAAAGCTGAGAGCTGAAGAATTGATGCTTTTGAACTGTGGTGTTGGAGAAGGCTCTTGGGAGTCCCTTGGACTGCAAGGAGATCCAGCCTGTCAATCCTAAAGGAAATAAGTCCTGAATATTCATTGGAAAGACTGATGCTGAAGCTGAAACTCCAATACTTTGGCCACCTGATGAGAAGAACTTACTCACTGCAAAAGACTCTGATGCTGGGAAAGATTGAAGGAGGGAGGAGAAGGGGATGACAGAGGATGAGACGGTTGGATGGAATCACCAACGCAATAGATATGAGTTTGAGTAGGCTCTGGCAGTTGGTGATGGACAGGAAAGCCTAGCGTGCTGCAGTCCATGGGGTTACGAACAGTCAGATATGATTGGGCAATTTACCTTTACTGAACTGAACTATATAATAATGATTAGATATGATGTGGTATGTTGTGGCAATACTGATATACCCACACTGCTAATAATTTGATACATCTGTGGAAAATAGTATAGGTAGTTCTTTGAAAAGATTAACAAAATTGACAAACTTTAGCCTAACTAACCAAGGGAACAGAAATGTCAACACTCAAAGTACTATAAGCTAGAATGAAAGGATATTATTATCTTAGCAAGTAGTTGATAAGAGAATACTATAAACAAGACTCTGCCAATAAATTAGATAATCTAAATGAAATGAACAAATTCCTAGAAAGCCACAAACTACCAAATTGATTCAAGGAAAAATAAAAAGTCTGAACAGAACTATAACAAGGAAAGAAACTAAAACAGTAACAGAAAAAACCCTCCCACAACGAAAAAATCCTTGAACACAAGGCTTCATTAGTGAACATCATCAAATATTTAAAGAATGTTTCACCAAAGTTTCGTAAATTTTGCCAAAAAATGAAAGAGGAGCGATACTTGCTAAATATAAATATGAGCCCCATATAACCCTGACAGCAAAACTAGACAAATACATTGCAAGAAAATAAGAATATACAAAAAGATACTTCCTTAGGAATATGGATCTTCACAACATACTACCCAAGTCTGCTGGTGCTGCTGCTGCTGCTGCTAAGTCACTTCAGTCGTGTCCGACTCTGTGCGATCCCATAGATGGCAGCCCACCAGACTCCCCCATCCCTGGGATTCTCCAGGCAAGAACACTGGAGTGGGTTGCCATTTCCTTCTCCAACGCATGAAAGGGAAAAGCGAAAGTGAAGTCGCTCAGTCGTGTCTGACTGTACCCTACCAGGCTCCTCTGTCCATGGGATTTTCCAGGCAAGAGTACTGGACTGGATTACCATTGCCTTCTGTTAAAAGAATTATACATCATGTCCAAGTGAGATGTAGCCCAGTAATATTTCAATCAAACAGTAATATGGATACTAATATCAATAAAAAGAAGAAACCAATACATTTCAATAGATGCAGAAAAAATTTTGACAAAATTCAAACCAATTCTTGATTAAAAATAAAAAACACTCAACAAAATGGGAATAGTAGAAAACTTGCTCAACATGATTTTTTCACTTGTAAAAAATCCATACCTAACATAAGATATTACAGTAAAGAATGAAGTTTCTTTCCCCTAAGACCAGGAAAAAGACAACCATATCTAGACTCTTCCATTTTTATTCAACACTGTTCTGCAGGTTTGAGTCAGAGTCGTTAGGCAAGAAAGTGAAATAAAAAGCATACAAGATACAATAAAAGCATCAAAAAATAAAATATTTAGCAATAAAATTAACAAAATAAATGCAAGGCTTGTTTGGCTTAAATTTCACTAGAATCTACAAAACAGTGAAAAAAATAAATATCTAAATTAATAGAAATATACCTTGTGTTAGTGGATTCTAAGACATAACTTTTTGAAGACACCAAAACTCTTCAAAACGATCTACAGGTTCAATGCAATTTCTATCAAATTTCAATTGCCATTTTCCCCCAGAAATTCTCAAACTGACCCTAATATTAAGACAGAAATGCAAGGGGCCCAGTTTAGTTGAATTAATCTTGAAAAAAAAGAGCAAACTTGGAGGGATCATACTTCCTGATTTCAAAAATTACTACAAATCTATAATAATCAGCCAGTGTGGTATTGCCATAAAGACAAACATGTAGCTCAGTGGAATAGAATTGAGATTCCTGAAATAAACCCTTATTTACAGTCAGTTGATTTTTACAAGCATGCCAAGATTATTCAGTGAGGAAAGAAAAGTCATTTTTCAACAGTCAGTACTGGGTAAAGGAATGCAAAAGAATGAATTTTGACTCCTACCTCAAACCATGTACAAAAATTAACTCAAAATGGATTATAAACTTAACTACAAGAGACAAAACTATAACTCTTATAAGAAAACATAGGAGTGAATATATGTGAAAAGAAGGAGTAAATATATGTTACCTTGGATATGACATCAAACGGACAAACAACTTTAAAAATTATATATATCATGAAAATAAAAATTTTGTGTTGCAAGGGGCACTATCAACAAAGTGAAAACACTAACTGAATCACTTTGCTCTACACCTGAACACTGTAAATCAACTATATCTCAATTTTTAAAACATCATATAAAAACTCCAAAAAAGGAAAGTGAAAACACAACTCTTACTACAAGCAAAAACATTTGTAAATCATATATCTAACAAAAGTCTAGTTTCTAAAAAATATAAAGAATTAGTATGACTCAATAGCAGAAAAATACTATCCAATTTAAAAATGGGCCAAAGATTTAAAGAGGTATTTCTCCAAAGAAGATATACAAGTGACAGCAGAGATATTTAAAGATCTGCATCATTAATTTTTAGAGAAATGCAAATCAAAACCACAAAAAGATGCCATTTCACAGCCAAGATTGCGATCATAACGCTTTAAAAACTAACAGAATTTAACAAGTGTAGACAAGAGGTAGAAAAACAGGAATCCTCATATATTGCTGTTTGGAATGTAAAATATTGCAGATGCTTTGGAAAAAAAAAATTGGCAATTACTCAGAAGGTCAAACATCAAGTTACCAAATGACCCAATTCCATCCAGTACAAACAGAAGTGAAAACAGATGTCCATATAAAAAACTTGTACTTCAGTATTCATAACATTATTCATAATAACCCCAAAGTGGAAATAATCCAAATAACCATCTACTGATGATTTTATAAAACAATATGTGGAATATTCATACAACGGAATATTATTTAGACAAAAAAGAATCTAGACATAATTATAATTTAAAAGAAGAAAAACAAAGCCAACTATTTCACCCATTCATTTATATGAACCATCCAAAGCAGCCACCCACCCCTCCTTCCCACACCCTTACCCACCAAATAAGTCCCTGCTGTGAAAGCAATTCTGTTACCTATGAAATCCTGATTAAACATCAGAAGAAAGGCCATCAAGCTTTAAGGTTGACAGGTAGCGCCTAGTGTGCACCTGAACCCGATAGGCAGAGCATCCCTGCCTCTAGATGTTCTCGCGGTATCTTGAGAAATCCCGGCTGGACGCTGCGGGCAATCATGGCCGAGCAGGTACCGACCGTGCCAGGAATTGTCCAGGAAGTTGTGCAGCCGCGATGCCTTCCTTTGGGCCTCTGTGTTTGCACGTCTCAGCCGCGACCTGGCTGGGGCGCTGGTGTCGGCAAACACTCCTTTGGGCCGGATTGAAAGTGGTCACACAAACCCTCGGGAAGGACTGGGCGCCCACCGCTGTGGGACCTCAGGTCGGCGGTGAGGCCAAAGGGCGCTGACACCTTCACGACAAATATGGGGGTGCAGGCCACCTGGGGCTGCTGGAAGATGCGGCCGGCTTCTGTACCAGTGGATACCGTGGATGCCCCTGAACAGTTGCTCCTGACACCAGGTCTCCACAAAATACCGGGCTCCATGAACCCGGGCTGGCAGTAGGCACGCGGCATAGACCCGGCACCAGGCGGGCAGTGGGCGTGATCTGTGTGGCACCCCTGGGCGGTGTTACATCAAGGACCTCAAAGCGCATGTCCGCGCATCCTCCTGGCGCAGCGCCCCCTCCCCACCCCGAGACACCAGTCAACACGCCACACATGATCTCCTTGAGGGACCGCACACTCGTGGTGATGTCCTTGAGGAGGTCAGGCTGGTGCTGGCAGCCCCAAGCATGGGATTTTGCGATTTTCGGCCACGTCCCACTAAAACTTCTCTGTCAGGTAGCGGGTGGATGCTTGGGCTCCTGGTGGCCGACACCTCTCTCTTGATGTCCATTGTCAGGCCATCGGGGAAGGACAACACTTTCTTGTGCAGCCGGTTCATTTGACTCTTTCGCCGACGACTTCACAGGACCAGTTGACCTGATTGGATTTCTTGATAGGGGCTGCAAGTGCGGTCCTTCCAGCAAATCACCGGGTGCGGATCAACTGCACCTGCAAAGGCATGTTCCCTGACTCCTCCATGATGCATCGCCCTTCCAGATCCAACTTAGCCTGCGGCTTCGGCTGCTCCTCGTGCCTGGCTTGGAGGGGGAAGCTGGGTTCTTGGATTCCATAGCGAGCCTGATCATGGGCCTTACGCGGAAATTCACCACGCACGTGTAGTGGGCATGCTCAAAGGAGGTTATGCTGCCAGGCTTCCCCAGGAACTAGTCAACACCCACCAGGCCCACAATGTTCCCACAAGGCAAGTAAATATGTGGTCGCCAGGGACTGGGTGGAGGGGAAATAGAGAGTGGCAGCTCTATAATGGTATTGAGGTGCTTTGGGGGTTATGAAAGTATACTGTAATTAAAATGGCAAAAGGGGGCTTCCCATTAAAATGGCAAAAGGGGTTGCCATTGCCTTCTCTGGGGGATCTTCCCCGCCCAGGTATCTAATCTGCATCTCATAAGTCTCCTGCATTGGCAGGCAGGTTCTTTAGCACTAGGGCCACCTAGTGCTGAGCGACTTCACTTTCTTTCTATTATGTCTATGATGTGTATGTTGGTCACTTAGTCGTGTCCGTCTCTTTGTGACCCCATGGACTATAGCCCACCAGGCTCCTCTGTCCATGGATTCTCCAGGCAAGAATACTGGAATACATTGCCATTTCCTTCTCCAGGGGATCTTCCTGACCCAAGGATCGAACATAGGTCTCCTACGTTGCAGGCAGATTCTTTACCACCTGAGCTATAAGGAAGCCAATGATAGGTCAAGGGAAATTTGTAGCTTTAAGTAATTATAATGGAAAAGAAAAAAAAAGGCTGAAAATTAGTGATTTAGGCATCCAAATTAAGAATATGTGGGAAAAACAAACCCAAAGAAAGTAGAAGTTAGATAAGGGGGCGGTAATATCTGAAATTAACAGAAAGCAGTCCAACAACAACAGGAAAACAAACAAACAAACCCAGGTATAATTTAAAAGGTGAGAAATTACCACTTTGAAAAATTTAACAGCAATATATACATCTGGTAAAATTGATCAAAACAAAAGTAAAGAAATAACTACAGTATCGTGATTGAAAAGGAGGGATATTGCATACAAAGGATATAAAGATAAAACATTATTAATAATATTATTTCAATACATGTAAAGTTTAACCAAATAAACTTTTAAAGGAAAAATAATTTTTCGATAGTGAAATAAGAATAAATAGCCTAAATATAAATAGACCTGTAACTAATAATTTATACAATAATTTAATATCTCCACAAAAATTAAGACATGAGTTCAGCCAAACATTCAAGGAGAGTGACATTGAATATTTTCTTTCAGAGAATAAAAAATGAAGAAATATTCTTCAATTTTGAGATTAATAAACACCTTTCTACTAAAATCAGATAAAAACAAATAAGAAAACTTAGAGGCGAATGTTACTTAAGACCATATATGGAAAAATCCTAAACAAATTACTATCAGACCAAATCTAACAATATATTAAGACAATAAATAAAATAAGTTAAATTTGTCCCAGGAATGAAAAGTTTAACAACTGAAAATTCACTTATGCAACTCATTAAATTTAGAGATTACAGAAAAAAATTAATTGTAAAACACTATAAATAGATGCAGAAAAAAGCACTCAGAAAGTTCAGTACATGTTTACAGTTTATAGTAAACTATAAAAATGCTTTGTAAAAATCATATTTAGTAGTGAAATATTGAAAGTCTCATCTCTATGTTCAATACAGGATACAGGATGCTTGGGGCTGGTGCATGGGGATGATCCAGAGAGATGATATCGGGTGGGAGGTGAGAGGGGGGTTCATGATTGGGAACTCATGTACACCCGTGGCAGATTCATGTCAATGTATGGCAAAACCAATACAGTATTGTAAAGTAAAATAAAGTAAAAATTTATAAAAAAAAATAAAGTCTCATCTCAAAAATCAGGAACAGGGAGATAAATAAGCACAATTTTATTACGTACATTTACCAGAGTAATAAAGGATGTAAACTAAGCAATTTTGTTGTTTAGTCACTTAATCATGCCCAACTCTTTTGCGACCCCATGGACTGTAGCCCACCAGTCTCCTCTACCCATAGTATTTCCCAGGCAAGAATATTGGGGAGGGTTACCATTTCCTTCTCCAGGAATTAGATTACACACAAGTAGTACCATGTGGCTGGAAAGAACACAGACCAAGGATACCAAAGTAAAACCACAGAATCTTTTTCTATCAGAAAGAACTTCAAGAATTATCTGTATGTATCTGAGATATAACAACACTGATTAAAAACACTAGCAATTCCAAGAATGCTTCCTGGGTGATAAACTAAACAATAGAAGAAAGTAAAAATCTGAATTTATTATGTTCAGGTGATCTAACTAATATTAGTGAATTAATGACAGTTAAAATTATGAGATCAAATATATTAAACTATATAACATATGTATATTAGCATATTTACATATAATACATGAAACTAAATGTGATTGGAAGAGATAAGAGGACACAGGGTTCTGTTTCTTAATGTTCATGATGAAGGCACAGATACTCAATTTTCAGTGTTCTTTGTCCTTTACATATATGTTACAGATATTTTTACAAGTATGAAATATTCCTTTCAGACTTGAAAGGTATATTCAACATAGAAAGGTGCTGTTCTCTTAAAAAAAATACAGTCTCTACTTGTTATATGGAAAATATACATTATGAAAACAATAGAAAAACTAAGGCAATATCAGTACCTTAACACAAATAAGTAAGTGATGCTGTCATGAAAAGCACTTTAGTATTTTGTGAAAATATTGCCTGAGAATCCCAATATTATAGATGGTAAGTTTCTAAAAATATGCTTTTAATTGTAATAGAAGGTATTATCCCAGAGCTCACTCTTTGCAAAGATGAGTCATGTGAAAATTCTGTTGGTCAACATGTTTAAGATATGGCTATGACTGTACCGAACATTTGGAAAGTTTAATAATTTGTTTCATTTTTATTTCAACTGAGAGCACAAAAATAATCATTCAATTTGCTATGCTTATTTATAGTCTAATAAGAATTTTGATATAACCACAGTAGTTTCAGGGTGATTGACACAACGTAAGGAAAGTATTTATTTTTGATGTGAAGAAAAAAGTATTACTATGTTGAGTATCATCTGGTTGAAGTTAATAAATAAGATCTGACATTGTGTTTTTGTGATGTTAATGATAAGCCATTTCAAAGGTTGGTACATAATTAGGTTCAATATATCATCCAGCATTATTAAAACCTTTAGGCTTAAAAGGTTAAAATTTGCTAAGACTAGTAAGTTTCTATAGTTTGAACATGATCATCTCAGTGCTTTGTTTGGTGAGCTGAATGTTCTCTATAGTGGTAGTTGTCTTACAGAGAGGATGGGGAGAGCTTAATGTTAGTATGACACCAGAAATAGAAATTAATTTTTAAGTGATAATCATTATTTGTGCCAGCATTCCAATATTGGATAAATGTCATTTAAATACAAATATCCTGAACTTGCTAAGGATAACCTACATTTCAAAAGACAACTTGTTAATCATGTTATTTTCCACAGAGCCAACTAGATATATTTCCATTTCATATGCATTTGCAGCAATAACCTATATCAAAGAACATTTATACTCCATTATACAGTGCCGTGTATGTGTGTTTCTGACTGTATTTCTCGATTACATAGACGAAAAGTAGATGCCCAGTCGTGTTTAACAAGGTTAACTTTCTCCTAATGTTCCATACACAAGAGCATTTGCTTGTAAACCAGTTTGGACTATTCACTTTCTGTTCCATTACAAAACAGAGTCTTTGTCAGGTTATTCAAAGGGAAGTCACCAGCTCAGCTCTCTGAAGTCTTGGAACAAACTATAATTTTTTAATTAGCATTATAATTAACCACAAAACTTTCAATAGTTCTTTTCAAACATTTAAACATGAGGTAGGCACAAGTATAATTTCATTTTCCTATCTCTTTCCAAATTGTATCATTGGGAAAATTGTTTTATGTGAGCAATCTGGTCCATTTTGCTAACCTGAGGTTGAGGTCATTTTCCAGAAATGAAAATTTTTAGCTTTGACTTCACTGCACAAACTGTGAAAATGATATAACATCATTTTTTTCAAATAGTATTGACAGAATGAATAAAGAGCTAAAAACCAAAGTTACTGAAATATTCTGAATGTAAATGTGGTGATGAACATGAAAATCCTACACCAAATTCCTAATCCTACATTGAAATCCACTGTGCAATACCTCAATGATGTTTGGAATTACTAAATGACTGCTTTCTTTTATAGCCCAAATAAAATGGTAGTGTTTTGATTCCAATAATAGACCCACTAAATTTTCTCCTTTCAGTATTCACCTTCCTTTTCAATGTGATTTTAAACACCTATCACTAAGAGGTGGAGTCTCATCTGTTGTCCCTTGACTCTAGGCTGGTCCTGTAACTTGCTTTGGCAGATAACACATAGAAGAAATGAGCCAGTTCTGTGCCTTGGCCTTATGAGCTTCTGTTTCCCCTCTTAAGCCATGAGGTCAGGCTTCTGTAGGAGTATGAGAGACACAGAATTGCAGGGTTAAGTCAACCTGGTTTTCCCAGCACAACCTAGGTTTGGAAAAGCCTGCCCAAATGAACAAGATATGTCTTGGTGCTTGGCTGGCCTGTGGCTTACTGCAGATGCATGAGTGAGCAATCTGGCCCCACTTGAGGACCACCCAGTACATGTGAGCTAAAATGAATGTTTATGATGCTCTGTGTGCCTGCATTTTTGTGGTTCATTGTTACATGGCCTTAGGGCAGCAGTGGATAACTCATATGAAAACTATTGCTCCCAGTTACAGTACTCAAGATAAAATTCTATACCAAGGATTCTCTGACTTTTTCTATAAAGATCCAGATAATAAAAAATTTTGGTTTAGTGGGTCACATGCTATCTCTGTTGCATATCCCTCTTTGTTTTGATTCTTTTGTTTCTTTTTACATCCCTTTACAAATGTAAACTATTTGTAGCTTTTGGGCTGTAGGGAAAGGGCTGTGGACCAGATCTGGCTTGTGTACTGTAATTTGCTGACCTCTATTCTGTATCTTGCAAAGATATTATACTGCTAACATGATGCAGAATAAAAGATGCAAAGGGATTCAGGATGCAAAGTAATGCAATAAAATGTAATACAACTTTTAAAATATAATTATACAAGGTTTTTTTTTTTTTTCATTTTTAACTTTGTATGTTTCTTTTCAATGGTGTGCTGGTAAAATTTTAATAATTAGTAAGTAAGTTGGCTTAAAGCTCAGCATTCAGAAAACGAAGATCATGGCATCCGGTCCCAGCACTTCATGGGAAATAGATGGGGACACAGTGGAAACAGTGTCAGACTTTATTTGGGGGGGGGGCTCCAAAATCACTGCAGATGGTGATTGCAGCCATGAAATTAAAAGACGCTTACTCCTTGGAAGGAAAGTTATGGCCAACCTAGATAGCTTATTCAAAAGCAAAGATATTACTTTGCCAACAAAGGTCCATCTAGTCAAGGCTGTGGTTTTTCCAGTGGTCATGTATGGATGTGAGAGTTGGACTGTGAAGGAAGCTGAGTGCTGAAGAATTGATGCTTTTGGAACTGTGGTGTTGGAGAAGACTCTTGAGAGTCCCTTGGACTGCAAGGAGATCCAACCAGTCCATCCTAAAGGAGATCAGTCCTGGGTGTTCATTGGAAGGACTGATGCTGAAGTTGAAACTCCAGTACTTTGGCCACCTCATGCGAAGAGTTGACTCATTGGAAAAGACCCTGATGCTGGGAGGGATTGAGGGCAGGAGGAGAAGGGGACAACAGAGGATGAGATGGCTGGATGGCATCACTGACTCGATGGACATGAGTTTGAGTGAACTCTGGGAGCTGGTGATGGACAGGGAGGCCTGGCGTGCTGTGATTCATGGGTTTGCAAGGAATCAGACACGACTGAGTGACTGAACTGACTATCACCATAGCCAATTTTACCCAGTCAATAGAGTAGAATTGAGAAGAGATATGTATACAGTTGGCTTACATGAGCTAGTAAGAGCTGACTCTTGCAGACCATTATTGTATTACCTACCTTTCGTACTGCCTATACCATACTTCAGTAGTAATTATAAAAGAAATTGATTATAACTTATACAGTTGTGGTTTAGTTGCTAAATAGTGTCCAACTCTTTTGCAACCCCATGGACTGTAGCCTGGCAATCTCCTTTGTCCATGGGATTTTCTAGGCAAGAATAATGGAGAGGGTTGCCATTTCCTTCCCTAGGGGATCTTCCTGAACCAGGGATTGAACCGACACCTCCTGCATTGGCCGGTGAATTCTTTACCTCTGAGCCACTGGAGAAGCCCAGATGATACAATCAATTTCCCTTAAACTGATTTACTCCTTCTGCTTACCTCATCTTTCTGACCCCAGTAAATTTTGGTTTTGTGAACCCCTGGCCTTGGAGAAGATTACTATCCTTAAAACTGTCTTTCTTCTATGAGTGACCTGAATTGCATTTATCTATGCAACTTCAGTTTCAAAGAAAATCACTTAAGGATAAACTTACCTTTCTTGGTTTGCTCTCCTTCAATGGGAGAACAGGAAATTATCTTCTTTTCAGGCATGGTTATTTACAGTCATTTGAAACCTAATTATAAAGAAAAATATTTAAATATCATGAATAAAAATTAGCTTATCTTTAATTTCACTAAACATTATCAACTCAAGAACTGGTAATATCAGAATATGTATTTAATATAATGTAATGCCTATATAATATATCCACCTGCAATGTGGGAGACCTGGGTTCGATCCCTGGGTTGGGAAGATCCCCTGGAGAAGCGAAAGGCTACCCACTCCAGTATTCTGGCCTGGAGAATTCCATGGAATGTATAGTCCCCAAGTCACAGAGTTGGACACAACTGAGCCACTTTCACTTCCTATGCCTATATATAAAAATCAAAACTAAATTATGTTAAAATGCCAGGCAGTTAACATACTTTTTTCTCTGAGGATTACTATGAATCTATTTAGGAACACCAAATGTAAAAATTCTCTTTGAAGAGGCAACTTTGATCCTCTGCTCTGCTAACTTAAATAGACACCTGGCCTGAGTACTAGATAACTTAGCATTCAGCATTGAAGCTGTGGGCTCACAGCCCTTTGGGAATTTTAGAACCTTCATTGTTTCGTTTCAGATGATAAAGTTAAACCTTGCTGTCATCTTTTCCCTGCATTCCTTCAATTCCTTTTTAAAACATTTTGTATTATGGACAAAGTCAATCTTATACAAGTGAAAGTGAAAGTTGCTCAGTCATGTTCAACTGGAGAAGGCAATGGCACCCCACTCCAGTACTCTTGCCTTGAAAATACCATGGACGGAGGAGCCTGGTAGGCTGCAGTCCATGGGGTCACTTAGAGTCAGACATGACTGAGCGATTTCACTTTCACTTTTCACTTTCATGTATTGGAGAAGCAAATGGCAACCCATTCCAGTGTTCGTGCCTGAAGAATCCCAGGGACAGGGAAGCCTGGTAGGCTGCTGTCTATGGGGTCGCACAGTCAGGCATGACTGAAGCGACTTAGCAGCAGCAGCAGCAGCAGCATGTTCGATTCTTAATGACCCCATGGACTACTCCATGGAGCTCTCCAGGCCAGAATACTGGAGTGGGTAGCCTTTCCCTTCTCGAGGGGATCTTCCCAACCCAGGGATTGAACCCAGGTCTCCCTCATTGCAGGTGGATTCTTTATCAGCTGTGCCACAAGGGAAGCCCCAAAAAGGATAGAGAGAATTGCTCATGTAATTTGATCGCAGTAATAGGCTCAAAGTCTCATGAGATAAAAATCAATTAAGGTGATTCTTACTCAGCACAAACTCAAAGGGAACCCAGCACACAAAAAGACAAGATAACAAAAGTCAACAGAAAGGAAAGATACCAGAAACTGCTCCAGAGTTACTCCAGATAATGAATTACCAGTGTAAAACAGCAGCAGCTATGCTTAACATGCTTATAAATAGAATATCAAATTTTAAAATTTTAGAACTAAAATTATGTAGATTAATACTGCAAATTTGAAAATAAACCAGTTAGAAATCTGTGAACTGCAAGCTGCAGTTCCAAACTCACTGGTTCAGTTTAAAAGCCAATGTGACAATACTGAAGAAAGAATTAGTGAAACAAGTTCAGATAAAAGGAAACACTTAGAAAATACAGAAGCAAACGTAAAATTCAGTGTGCTCAACCTCCATTTTCAGTGAATGTACTTACCCCTATTCCTTCCCCTACATACAACAATGGACATTATATATAAAATAAACATAAGACTTTAAAAGATAGAAGAAGCCAGCCTGGCTAGGTACCTTGAGATCAGGGGAACAATGAGGGTGAGTTTCCAAGATTTTCTTTTTGCCTTATACATCCCAGACTTGAAACTAAAGAAACCAGAAACCCAGATAAGTATGCCAAAGGATACAGACCAAATAAATCGCTGACAAAAACCTGCTCTCTCTAGCCAAGGGACTACCAGGAAAGGGACAGTATAGGAAAAGGGAATACATTTATATAATTGCCTCTCTATTCCAGCCAAGTAGCACAAAACACTGGCCCCACAAAGGCAGAGTTAGGAGCCCAGATTATTTCCATTCTTGGTAAGTGGTAAAGGGGCACCCCTAGTTTCTTGCTGGGGTGATGTCTGAAGACTCTGATGTCCTGTAGGAATCCAGGACTTCCATCTCCACTGGCTGGAGAGGCAGCCTCCCCCATCTCAGTATCAACAGACACTCTGTGGGGAGACTGGACATCCACACCTCCTTATAGCGCTAACCAGGCACCTCTTCTCTTCCACAACGGGTCGGCGTCAGAGCAGGCTTAGTAATAAGTCACAACTTTCACTACAATCCAGTAGTTAGAAGGACCACACCCTCTCTATGATATTAGTGGTGTCCATGTAGGAAGCAGTGACTGGGCATCCCTACCTCTCCCAGTGAGGGAGGTGTCACAGAAAGTCTAGTTGGAAGCTAGGACCCACAACCTCTTCTTGGTAATAAGAAGTGGAAACTAAAATCTCAATGAGATATCTATACAGCTTATCAGAATGACTGAAACAAACAAAAAAATAGTTGCAACACCATATCCTGGCAGGAATGTGAAGAAATTGGGTCACTCTTACACTGCTGGTTAGAGTATGAGATGACATAGCTACTATGGAAAATTGTTTAGCAGTTCCTTTTAAAACTAAAAATGATTGTCAATATGACCCAGTTAGTTGCACTCTTGAATATATATCCCAGAGAAATAAAAAACATATTTTCACTCAGAAACTTATGCAAGAATATTCTTAGGAGCTTTGTTCATACTAACCAAAATGCGCACTACCCAAATGTCCTTCAGTGGTGCATAATTAAAAGTTGTGCACATCTGTAACATGGAATACTTTTACCACAATAAAAGGGAACAGCCTCTCCATACACACAACACCTTGGATGACCCAAGATAAATTATGCTGAGTGAAAAAAAAATCTCAAAAAGATGTGTATTGCATGATCCATAACATAATATAATAATTATAGAGGTGGAGACATGATCATTGGCGGGAAGAGGGTGGCATCAGGGAGTATTGTGATGATGTGCAATTAAATACCTTGATGGTGGGTGGTGGTGCTTACACAGAGCTACACATTTAATACAATTTCATAGAGCTATAAATACACACACAAATGCGTGTATATATTATGGGTGAAATCTGAATAAGTTCTGTGATTTGTGGTTTGATATTGTACTACAGTACCTTATGATGCTAACACTGAGGGATGGTGGGTGAAGCAGACAGAAAAGCTCCTTGTATATTTCTTTGCAACTTCTTATGAATCTATAATTATCTTTAAATAAAAAACTTACAATAAAAAAAGCTATAAAGGAAAAGAAAAAAATGATACCTAGAAAATCCTCATGCTTATGGAAATTAAGAAATAAAATTATAAACAATAATAGAACATATCACAGTGGAACTTGGAAAACATTTTGAACAATGATCATGAATATAAACATATTACACATATGGGACACACAGAGCAGGGATTGGAGACAGTGTGAAGGGGGGAGGGGTCTATTTTAAATAGGGTCTTTGGGGAGAAGTCCTCCTTAAGAAAGTGACTTTAATGAACTGGGAGAATGTGCCAGAAAATTTTAAGGAAGAGTCATCCAGGGAGAACTGAAAGAGATCCAAAGCAGGAATAAGCTAAGAATGGCCCAGAAACAATAATTGTAAATAATTAACTCTAGAACCAGCCTTAATGCAAAAGCAGAAATTAACAATCAAAAGGTCTAGAGCATTCCAGCTGATGTTCATCCAAAGCATCCTATCAGCCGGGGCCTGGTCCCTGCTTCCTGGAATGCTCAGGCTGTTTTCACCATGGCAGACTAGCTTGTTAACTTGCCCTTCACAGGTCTTGCCAGAAAGCTGATTGTTAAATTTTCATTAATTTTGCAAGTCAGCTGAGTCCATGTGGTAGTTTGAAATCAGCCTTGGTGAGTAGATTTACACCATGAAAATCAACAAATGCCACAAATCAGGCCTTGTTTCTGTTTTTGTTTTTGTCTTGAAATGTAGTTGTTAAATATTTATCAGTGCACTACCAGAAAACACAGATTCCTGAGAAAACAAGACATAAGCTGCATTATTAGATAAAATATAAGGCTACTGGAAGAGAGAATGAGACAATTACAAATAAGGTTATTGAGTTGGGTGGGGTTATCAAAGCTGCAGTCCACTCAGAAGGAAAGCAATGAATAATTTGGTTCTAGAAACTGGGTCATGAGGAGGAATAGTGTCATAAGAATGGAGTGGCAGGTAAAGGAGAATGTTAGTTTTAGGCTAAAGAAGTTTAGCTATCAATTGTTTCAAATATTATATCTTCTTAAGCTGTTTCCAATTTGTCCCTTTTGAAAATATCCTCTGCTTCAGGGAGGAAATGGAATCAGATTTAAATTCTAATTCAATATTATCAGACTTCCCTGGTGGCTCAGCTGGTAAAGTGTCTGCCTAGAATGTGGGAGACTTGGGTTCAATCCCTGGGTCAGGAAGATCTCCTGGAGAAGGAAATAGCAACCCACTCTAGTATTCTTGCCTAGAAAATCCCACTGATAGAGGGCCTGGTAGGCTACAGTACATGGGGTCGCAAAGAGTTGGACACAACTGAGCGACTTCACTGTCTTTCTTTCTTTAATATTACCAAACCCATAAACCAAGCATATGTGTACCTCGCAGGGCCTCTTCCTAGTCTAACAAAGGAGGGTATACCTTGGCTGGCTTGTCCCTACTTGTGCCAGAGCTCACAACACCTCCCTCCTAACTTAGCACTTCCAATTGCAATTGTAAAATTCTTGTGCTCTTTTCTTAAACAGTTTTTGTTGACATTTGTGAGGCCACACATTTCTTTCTTTTCAGTTCCCTTCCAATCAACTGAAGTACCTTTCTTTCCATTGCTCTGATCCCTTATGAAAAACCCTGCATCAGAGCATCCCTTTCAGTCTCTATTTACTCTACTACATTTTCTTCTAATAACTCATTATTACTTAATATTTATTATAATTTTATAAACATTTCCTTTATTTTCTCTTTTTCCATTAGAATTCAGGGTCTACAATGTTCACTCTGTGGTCCTAGCATCTACAATGGCACTTTTAAATAGAACTTTGTACAGTGATGAAAATGTTCTGCATCTGTGTTGTCCAAAATGGTAAGCATTACCCTAAGCCACATGATCACTTAGAATCACATTGATCACTTGAAATGTGGCTAATGTAACTGTGGAATAGATGTTTAATTGTATTTCATTTTAATTAATTGAAATTTAAATCACCACATATGGCTAATGGATATGATACTATATTGGACCACACCTGGAACATTGGAGGAGTTCAAAAGGTCTTACTGAAAATGAGGGACTACAATGGCGGGGGGGGGGGTCAGTGGTTAAAAATCCACCTTGCAGTGTAGGAGACATGGGTTCAATCCCTCATGGGGGAACTAAGATTCCACATACCATGGGCCCACTAAGCCTGCCCCACAGCTAGAGAGCCTACATGCCACAACTGAGCCCTCACACCACAACAAAGGATCCCGCGTGATGCAGCAAAGATCCTACATGGAACTAAGACCCAATGTAGCCAGAGAAATAGTTTTTAAAAAGCAAATGAAAGGATGCATGAATGGAAAAAAACAATGCATGTAATGATTAAAGTGAAAGTGGAGAGTTAAAAAGTTGGCTTAAAGCTCAACATTCAGGAAACGAAGATCATGGCATCCGGTCCCATCACTTCATGGGAAATAGATGGGGAAACAGTGGAAACAGTGTCAGACTTTATTTTTTGGGGCTCCAAAATCACTACAGATGGTGACTGCAGCCATGAAATTAAAAGACGCTTACTCCTTGGAAGAAAAGTGATGACCAACCTAGATAGCATATTCAAAAGCAGAGACATTACTTTGCCAACAAAGGTCCGTCGAGTCAAGGCTATGACTTTTCCTGTGGTCATGTATGGATGTGAGAGTTGCACTGTGAAGAAAGCTAAGCGCTGAAGAAATGATGCTTTTAAACTGTGGTGTTGGAGAAGACTCTTGAGAGTCCCTTGGACTGCAAGGAGATCCAACCAGTCCATTCTGAAGGAGATCAGCCCTGGGATTTCTTTGGAGGGAATGATGCTGAAACTGAAACGCCAGTACTTTGGCCACCTCATGCGAAGAGTTGACTCATTGGAAAAGACTCTGACACTGGGAAGGATTGGGGGCAAGAGGAAAAGGGGACGAAAGAGGATGAGATGGCTGGATGGCATCGCTGACTCGATGAACGTGAGTCTAAGTGAACTCCAGGAGTTGGTGATGGACAGGGAGGCCTGGCGTGCTACGATTCATGGGGTCACAAAGAGTTGGACATGACTGAGTGACTGAACTGAACTGAAGAATGAAGTACCTGGAGTCAGTTTATAATCCTACAGATTTTTTGGGGAATGTCACTTTTCTTCTGTATGTTTGTGCTTTCTGGCATTGGCTTTGTTATTCAATTTTCAGTTAACATGTTTGTGTTTCCAAACTGGAACAGCATATAACACTTAGAATTCCTTTTGTTTCACCACTCTTCATCAGGCATCTCAGCAAATCACTACATTCCTCAAATTTTGTTTGCTTCTTCACTGCTAAAACAGTTTCTGAGCTATCTATCTTTCTAGAGAGAAAACCTTCTCATTTTACCCATTTCTTCTCATGATTTTGTGTTTTATCATTTGTTTTAAATATTCTTATTGTAAAATAGTACATAGAAATATTTTTAAAAATACCTTATATCCAACAACGCAGCCTAAGAAATAAGTGGTTAACAGTAACATTCAAATTCCAGTGTACTCCTCAGTGGTTCCCTTCTTCCCTCACCAGAAATTGCAGCTATCAAATATATAAACCTCATGGTTTCAGTTTATTTCTATTGCATATGTATCTCAAAATGATATGCTCTATCATACTGATTTAGTGTTTTACATCTTTGTTTGAGCTTCCCTGGTGGCTCAGATGGTAAAGAATCTGCCTGCAATGCAGGAGACCTGGGTTTGATCCCTGGGTCGGGAAAAAGTTGACTTAAAACTCAGCATTCAAAAACCTAAGATCATCACATCCATTCCCATCACTTCATTGCAAATAGATGGGGAAAAGTTGAAACAGTGGCAGGTTTCATTTTCTTGGGCTCCAAAATCACTGTGGATGGGGACTGAAGCCATAAAGTTAAAAGACACTTGCTTCTTGGAAACAAAGCTATGACAAACCTTGAAAACATTTTAAAAAGCAGAGACATCACTTTGCTGACAAAGGTCCATATAGTCAGAGTTATGGTTTTTCCAGTAGACAGGTACAGATGTGAGAGTTGAACCATGAAGAAGGCTGAGCACTGAAGAATTGGTGCTTTCGAATTATGGTGCTGGAAGAGTCTTGAGCATCCCTTGGACAGCAAGGAGATCAAACCAATCAATCCTAAAGGAAATCTGTCCTGAATATTCATTGGAAGGACTGATGCTGAAGCTGAAACTCCAATACTTTGGCCACCTGATGTGAAGAGTTGACTCATTAGAAAAGACCCTGGTGCTGGGAAAGATTGAGGGCAGAAGAAGGGGGTGAAAGAGATGAAATGGTTGGATAGTGTCACTGACTCAATGGACATGAGTTTGAGCAAACTCCAGGAGAAAGAGGACAGGGAAGTCTGGAATGCTGCAGTCCATGGGGTCACAAAGAGCTGGACATAACCTAGTTACTGAACAACAGCAATCTTTTTATGAATGATATTATACTCTACAAATCATTCTACAACATTTTTACTTGTTCATTACATTTTTGTGATCTATCTGTTTGCTATATACAGCTGTATTTCATTCTTTTTCACTGCTGTATAGAATTCTATTTGGTATAACATTCTCCTGTTAATGACCATTTCAATTTTTTTCAAGCATTTTCCCTATTGTTACTAAGTCTTCGATAAGATTCATTTACACTTTTCTTTGTGAATTATACTGGAGTATTTCTAGGGTATGAACCTGAGGAAGTATGTGCTTGGATGTGTTTGTCTCCTTTAGTCTTCAGCAGTTCTAGATGCAGGCCTTTGTTATTAATGTGCATTAAAAATATCTTCTCACAGTTTATTCCAGTATTTTTATTTTTTAAAATGTTTATTTTTAGTGGGAATAAGTAATAAATCAGTTACCCATTGCCCAAATCCACAAACAATATCAAAGTCACCTTTTAGAGAACTTAGAGACTCATACCCAACATCCACAAAAATTAAGGTCTTAAATCAGTGATAATAAGTACCATATACTCTTCTAACACCTAATAAATTACCTGTATTCATAGATTTTATCTTTAAAAGATGCTGTTTGTTTGTATCCATGTTATTTTAATGACTTTAATACGGCTATGAAATTATTGTGCTATTTTCCTGCTCTTTCAAATTCTCATTAAAATATTAAGCAGTCTTATCTTAAATCATTTCAACAGCCATGATTCATTCATACATTTTTTTCCAGTGAAGAGTACAAACATACTGATATTCTTCCAGTAATTATGAATGCCATATTTATTTGTTTACTCTCCCTAGCTTTATCTATAATTCAGCTAGTTTATTTTATTCTAATCTAAATGTGCCCCCAAATAATTAAAGTTTACATTCTTTTCATAAAGGTTTTTAAAAAATGACCTGACAATGGAAAATACTTCATAAACTGTTTAAATATTCAAAAAGTGATTACTTTTTTACCACCTTTTTATCCCATCATATATAGCTGAAATTTTAAGCTCATTTAAACTTATGGTTCAAGCAAAGATTGTGTCAAATATTCTATCTATATAGCTTCTAAATCCAGTTTAAACATAGCCAGTAAAGAGCACAGAATAAAAATGCAAACCATCAAACAAGGAGCAAATGGGAATCAGAGTTAGGATCCTGGCCAAGGCCAGAAATCAGAGATTCAGAATTTGACTGAGCAGAAGAATGTCCAGCCACCACTGAGACTAACAATCTAAAATGACTGAACCAGATTGCCAGTTGTATTGGTTATTCTTTAGTTGCAGATGAGAAACATTCAGCTTAAACAAAAAAGAAAACATAAACACACACACACACAAAAGGAAAAACCACAACATTAAAAGGACTATTTATGGAAAAGACTCTGGTTAATTAATGGAAAATATCAGCAGTCCATCTGTAAGAAAAGCAGGAATAGAGGGACTCAAATTCCATCAGCAGAAAGAACTGCCTCGGCCTCAGATGTTCCTTTCATACTTGTTCTGATTTTCTGTTTACAACTTGACTCTTTCTGTTTCAGATGCCTTGGCTGTTGATACCTTCTGAGTTTTATATTGTAGAGCTTCGGCCATCAGAGAAATGCTGTCTTTTTCTCAGATTTGATTCCAGTTATCTCTGGGAGAATTTTAATAAGCCTTACTTGGACCAAGTGCCTATATTTGACCCAATCAATTATTGCTAGGAACTCAGAATATTATTATTGCACTAGTTTAAGTCTGCTCTCTATTTTGGCCACAGGTATAGGGCCAGGGGTAAAATTGCTGTGTATTAGCATCACTGCCCTACTATAATCTGGGGGGTAATGGGTTTGGGGAGAAGATAGGCAAGACCAAGCAAACTCTCCTAGAGGCCCTATTCCAAAAACAGCAGGCAGATTCATAGGTGGTGGTTCCACACTAAGAAGAATATTTTGTCAGTCATGCAGAGATGTTTTGGATAATTCCAGTTTTTCCAACAGTGAGCAAAGCTATGTTGTGAGGTAGAAAGCAGTGTATCACCAAAAGTGATTAAGGACAAACTACAAAATCATTTATGTATTGTATAGGAAGAATTTGGAAAATGTCTAAGAGATTGGACTTATTTACCTTCCAAGATCCAGTTCAGTTTAATATTTGATAATGCTTAGTTTATTTCATTCCACCCATTCATTGATTCATTTCAAATTTTCAGTTTGGATCTTATTTATATTACTGTGCTACTTGTTTAAGGTACAAAAGAATAAGATATATGCCCCCAAGGTATATATCCATTTGATTATATATTTTGTATTTTTAGTAATAGCAAGGAATTTTAACCCAAGGCCTAGAAGTTACATGTCCATGAGAATAAAAATATTCCTTCCCTTTTTACCACATGCTCTGTATTAAACTATACAAGTCATAAAAGCAAGCCCCACTTACACTTCCATGCTGCTGTTCCCCTGCATATTCTTTTTACTCTGCCTTTCCTTTAGGTCTCTTTGTAATATAATGTAACATATAATGTCTCCTTTTACTTCTCATCCCCAAATTTACTTATTCCTTCTCACTATACTTTCTTATATAAATTCTGCCCTGAGTGCCCCTTTCACAAAGAACCTAGTTTGTCTAATCTTTTATTTTGGTTTATACAATAGATTTTTTTATGACAATGTTGAAGGTATTGCAAAATAGTAATGAAAAGTGCAGGAAAACAGGGCATTTTTCTACATCATTCCTATCTGTACCTATAATAGTTTCTTTTATAAATCTTTAAGCTCTATTCCTCTGATTTCTAATCTCTTCTCTTTCTTTAATGACTTTCTATTGATTTTATGTCTATATTACATTCAACAGATTAGAGTTAAAATGCATTAAATATTACATCTCATGGTTCTACTAAAGCTGAGCACATCTTCAGAAATATTAAAGATCATCTCTTTCTACAAATCAAATTAGTACTGAAAAAGCCAGTTTCTATACATTTATTCATAAAGATATCTCTACTGTATTCTGAATTTGTCTAAGAAATGAGCTTTCACCTTTTGGTAATTACATGAGACATAAAGAAAGGCAAGCAAATCAAATCAGCTTTTATGATGTTAAATTATTTCATAGGTCAATATCATGTATTAAATTATGATTTCACCTCTGAGTCACATCAAATGATTTTACAGTGAGTGTACTGAGAAACATTTACATTTGCTGTAAAATATGAAGTACTTAAATTGTTCATATTCAGTAACTACTTTATGTCTCAAAAGTAAAATAACAAATTCTTATGAATTTGAGCTTTAAAGTTCTTATGGAAGAAATACTTTATAAATTAGAAAATACATCATTTTAATATGGGATAGTTTTTGCTTCTGAAGAAATGTACCTTTTGATTTTACTTTTTCAGAATTTTCCCAACCATGGATCACTTCAAATCTATTTCTGATAGACATTTTGTGGAATACAACAAAAAATTTGGAGAATAACCCCTCCCCTATCCAAGTTTCAGTTTATTTGGAGATACAACTGTTTCATGAAATAAAGGCATCCTGACCCAAGGAAAACAAAAATGATAGCTGTTACTAATACATACTCTCTCTCAAAGTCATTCAGTCATGTCCTACTCTTCGCAACCTCATGGACTGTAGCCCAACTGGCTCCTCTGTCCATGGACTTCTCCTGAAAGACTGCTAGAGTGGGTAGCCATTCCCTTCTCCAGGGGGTCTTTCCAGCCCAGGGACTGAACCCAGGTCTTCTGCATTATAGGCAGATTCTTAACCATGTGAGCACCAGGGTGGCCCCACTAATGCATATTACATATGCATTTACTCTTCACAACAACCTATGAGGTTTGTACAATACGGGCCCTATTTTGCAAAGGAGAAGACACTTACCAGTGTCTTATGGCTGGCAGTGCAGAATCAGATTTAGCCCTGGAGTCAACCACCATGCTGTACTCCTGCTAAAGAGGGCCAGTGTTCCTAAGATGACACAAAAGAACAGAAGAGTTTTCGGGACCTTCTAAGGTGCTATTGTTTTAAGGATAAGAAAAATATGCAGTTTTTGCCAATTATTTGTAAAATGTAAACCTGGTTTGACTTTGGAATCAGTGGGAAATTATTTCAAAGTCTCTGTTTGAGACTATAGAATTAATCTCAAAATTAAATAGATTTAAAGCTTAAATGTTAAAGAAGAGCAAGCAGCTAGAGGAAATTGTTTATGTAAAATAAGATGAGAAAGACCTCTGAGCACAGCACACAAAACACATTAACATTCTAGAGATATGGCTCCACAAAAATTTAAAGTCACCTAGCTATGAAAAGGGCTTCCCTAGTAGTTCAGCTGGTAAAGAATCTGCCTACAAAGCAGGAGACCCCGGTTCTATTCCTTGGTGGGGAAGATCCCCTGGAGAAGGGATAGGCTACCTGCTCCAGTATTCTTGGGCTTCCCTTGTGGCTCAGACTGCAAAGGATCTGCCAGCAATGCGGGAGACCTGGGTTTGATCCCTGGGTTGGGCAGATTGCCCCAGAGGAGGGCATGGCAACCTATTCCAGCATTCTTGCCTGGAGAATCCCCATATACAGAAGAGTCTGGCGGGCTGCAGTCCATGGGGTCGCAAAGAATCAGACACGACTGACTAAGCACAGCATAGCACATACAATGAATTAATAGAAGAATCAAGTTATCATATAGTAAAAAGTAATACAGATGTGAAAACTGCAAAGGAATGTCATATAAGGTGATAACATACTTGCATTCTGAATGGATTTATTACCTCATTCCTATAGGGGAGAGGGGAGAAGGCAATGGCACCCCACTCCAGTACTCTTGCCTGGAAAATCCCATGGACGGAGAAGCCTGGTAGGCTGCAGTCCATGGGGTGGCTAAGAGTCGGACAGGACTGAGCAACTTCACTTTCACTTTTCACTTTCATGCATTGGAGAAGGAAATGGCAACCCACTCCAGTGTTCTTGCCTGGAGAATCCCAGGGACAGGGGAGCCTGGTGGGCTGCCATCTATGGGGTGGCACAGAGTCAGATACGACTGAAGCAACTTAGCAGCAGCAGCAGCAGCATAGGGGAGAGAAAATAGTAAAATATGAATAACATACATTTCTCTTTTGGAAAGGAAATTATAAAATTTTTTTAAAACACATCTTTTAATTCAGGGAACCATACTTAAAGAGATAGAAAATGAAAAGAAAAATTACTTCTAGCTAGAAATTCTTTTTTATTCAGGTACCCATGCTGTAAATCACTTATCTTTATTAATCATTCAAACTAGAGGATGTACAATATTTGCAACCCCTAGAATCAAAGAACTTATTAACAAAAGTAAGCTTGAACTTCAGATTGCCTCACTGTGAAAGTTAAATTCTAATGTGCCAGGTTTTATACTAGTCATTCTATGTAGAAAGATAAGCATCTCCTTATAAAATGATTTTCTCTCCCACCTAAAATGTAACCTTTTTGTTTTTCAACACTTTCAGAACATGTAGAGATAATTAGGAGATATGATAAGGCACAAAGACTGTAAGAAAAAGTTTTGGTTTATAAATTGAATTTATTTTAATCTCTTCAGATATATCTGCACTTAAAAGAATTATCTCTCAAAAAGATTAGCCTTTGTTTTTCTAAAATTGAAATATCCCAGAACAGCCTTGCTTGAATAAAAAGCAGGCCTGTGATAGCTTCTAAACCTAAATATAATAACCCTATTGTGTGACTTTATTCATTCTTAAATGACTTTTTTTTTAAATTTTTTAATGACAGTTTTATCAGCAATAAATATATTAAGTGCACAACAGAGCACTTTTGATTAGATAGTCTTTATATCTTAACTATCCTGAATTATATTTGGGGATTGTGAGAGTCAACACTGTGGGTTCATTGCATAATTTTCTCTTTCTGGGCACATAGGAAAACTAAATTACAGCAGTCCTTGACCTTATAAACATTCCATTTTCTCTTTCAGCCTTCTTTTCCTTTCCACAGCAACATTGGAAGCCACATGTTCTGCATCTTAGATCTACAGTGATAGAAGCTGGGTCCCTGGGCTATCTCTTACAAAAGACCCTCTTAGGAAAACTGCCTGTTCTACATCACAGTGACATCATTACAAAAGAGATATTTGTTTAATTAAATCATTGTGGTTTGGGAATTTTTACATAGTGTAGTCTCAACTGTTCTAATAGAGGTTTGCATTATTAAAGCAATTAGCTGATTTAAAATATTGATTGGTAGGTTAAACCATCATTATTTGAAAATGAAAAAGAGCAATAATAATGAAAATGGCTGAAATGATGACTCACTGTTATCAAAACTAAAGAATCAAGTCGACATAAGTGAACTATAAGTGATTATTCCTTTAACAGTGTTTGAGTAGAATATAGAAAATGGATCTCGTGTTTTGTAAAGTTCTCTGTGTTGAAAGCCAAGAATATTTTCTGCATGGTAAAGCATTTTCACATTTTCCTTGGAATAGCTGAATTATAGAATTCTCAGTTATGAACATACTTTGATTTTTAATTTAGGAACATGATTTTTCATAGAAAACACAGTCATACTGTATTATTTCACATCTGGCCATTTGTATACCACCATCATTTTTTTGTGTGGTTATTAGGTTCACATACTCCTTATGCTTTAAGTAACTTACACCAATTCGTATTTTAATATATGTTTTCTACTAGATATTAAAATAAATACTTAGCTATTATAATACAAATGATCAAGGATGGTCACAAATTAATCTTGTTGTCACCTGTGATATAAATACCTCTCTTAGAAACCAGTCTTATAATAAAGGATAGTTAGGTTCCCAGGTAACCACATCACATCCACCTTTCCCTCAAATAACACCAAGTTTGTTAAAATATTACTATATCAGATAAGTCTGTTGAAATATTAATTTGTATCTGTTCTCCCCATATGCTCCTCCCACACCCTTCTCCCATTTTTATCTCATAACAAGATTTCATAGTTCTCTGTTGCAAGGTTTTTGGACTGCAGGAAAGCAGAAATGACTGATCTTTAACTCATGGTGTGTCCTGAAGATGAAGTTAGGATCAGTAAGATGTTTATAAGTATTCCCCAAGACTTGATGGTAGAGGAGGGCTGTGAGTCCAGGAAGGCTCTGGCAGTAACCAGGGAGGTGACCAGACCTGGGGGCAGGGGGATGACTGTTCGGTGCAGTCAGAAAGGCTGCATCACAGGCATGAGGACTTTCAGTTGCACTCGGTGTGCACACTCCTGGGGGGCAGACCTCTGAAAAGCCTGGGACTTCCATTGGACCACAGCACGCATGGGAGACAGTGTCTGCGTGGTGCTCTTACATTTCCAGATGCTCTTGATGCAGCTACAGACCCCAGACACTTGGTAAAAATGGTTTGATCTCATTTGCAGAGTGGGACAGAGATGACACCAGAGTGAATAAAAGTAAATTTCCTGCTAAAACGGCAGAATGGGGCCAGCAGACTGGAATCTAGCTGATTTAGAGGAAAATTTTAAGTGTTGTATTCTTTATACAGCTCAGTCTGTAGACTAAGAGCTATGCTTTCTACATTAATAAGATAATTCTCCCAATAGAATCTAACCACATTTTAGCAGCTTTTCCGAGGAAACTGTATTTTACTTTAACATGGCAGTACTATATTTCTCCCACCCAGATGTTAGTATCAGCCCCTCAGGTCCTCTCCCTATACACACACACAGCTACCCACCCACCCACCCACACACACACACACAGATGAACACACACCCCAATACAATACTCCTAAGTGTACAAGCCAATGAAGGCTCCTCCTTCTAATTTTTCACACTGTAGGACCCTTAGCCAACAAAGATAGAAATCTCTTTTGAAAAACACATATAGAAACTTTTCTAAAGAAGGCCTGAACAAGAAATGGGGAAAGCCTCATCATTTATGATCATTGGTAAGAGAAACCATAGAAAATACTTTGGAAAATGGTATGCCTTTGCTCGTTGATTTAATTACTGTTTTATAAAGTATCAACAAGTAGCTCCCTTGAAAAATTTCAGATCCATTATCTGTTAAGAAATTCAAGTGTTGACAACTCAGGTACATTGATTAACATGGTATTATAATACATAAAATATGACCTTTCCAGAGGTTTGTTTATCGCCTTTATAAAAGTGTGTGTGTATTAGTTGCTCAGTCATGTCTGACTCTCTGCAACCCCATTGACTGTACGTAGCTCACCAGGCTCCTCTGTCCATGGAATTGTCCAGGCAAGAATATTGGAGTGGGTAGCCGTTCCCTTCTCCAGGGGATCTTCCCTGCCCAGGGATCAAACCCAGGTCTCCTGCATTGCAGGCAGATTCTTTACTATCTGAGCCACCAGGGATCTGGCTTTATAAAAGAAAAGACTCTAACATTATCAACTTTTCTAAGGTTATATTTGAATAATGAAAGTGAAAGTGAAGTCACTCAGTCGTGTCTGACTCTTTGTGACTCCATGGACTGTAGCCTACCAGGCTTCTCCGTTTCCAGGCAAGAATACTGGAGTGAATTGCCATTTCCTTCTCCAGGGGATCTTCCCCAACCAGGGATTGCCATTTCCTTCTCCAGGGGATCTTCCCCACCCAGGGATTGAACCCAGGGCTCCTGCTTTGCAGGCAGACGCTTTACCCTCTGAGCCATCAGGGAAGCCAAAAGCTATTCAGTGTTTGTTAATATTAGTGTAGATATTTTAATGACACTGAGCAAAATTTGTTAATTCTTCTAATGCAACACTCTTCATTCTGCCTGTCATTTTTATAAATTTTGTAGAGTTTAAAGGTTGGATAACCTGAGAGGAATCCTAGTTTTCCCACAAGGGATACTTAAGTCCTACTGAGAATTGTTAGCTAGCACTGATTTTTCTGCTTTTGCTAAAGGATATCCATGCTTTGGCATGGCCCCTCCAGAGTATAGCTGATTTGTATTCATCCAGATTCCCTAAATGATCTTCCCCCAAATGCAAGCTACTGAATTAATACAAACCATATGTTACTAAATAAGAAAGAATTCTAGCTCATATGAGCTACCAAATTAAAATTTAATAAAAATGGAAAGACTAACTCTCTCTTGAATATGACCTCGGCAGAAGGTCATTATTTTTCCTCCTAGAGGTCCTCAAACACGAAATTGAAAACAGGTAATGTACTACCTCCACTCACCCCATCACCTTCTATTCAGTCAGTGTTCCTCTTCTTACTTTTTTACCAGAGCCCAGTAAGTCATTCAAAGGGAAGGAAAATATGAGACTAAAACTAATAAGAAAATAAAGAAGAATAGGGTGAAGTTTGACAGTGAAGCTTTATTTCCCTCTAACTATAGCTGTAAGCCATTAGTTGAAAAATTTAATAATATACTAAGGTTTCCTATTACACATTTCATTCTAAACAGTAATGTACCTTAACAGCTTCCCACCCCATGATTGACCAGTAATTTAACAAGAGTGATTTCTTTGTATGGAAAGGTACTTTCTTATACTTTTAAAAAAGAAAATCAAAGTAGATGTCACTATGAGGTTGTCATTATGCCATGGGGGGAAAGAAAGTAAGTAATGCTTTCATAATTCTATTTTTTAAAGATTTTAAGATATAAAAGTTTGAATTTTTGAAATTACTATGATTTATCAAAGATTTCAATACAAGCATTACTTAATATATTTTCTAGGATTTGTATAATTTTCACTACTACATTATTTTAAATTGTTAATGTTTAGTGGAAAAATCAGAAATTCATCGAATGGTATAGCTCTTGAGAAATATTAAGTCACACTGGAAAATTAAGCTCTTCACTAATTTCCTATTTGTAAATTATCAGTTAAGAGAAACAGTTTCTCTTTGTTTTAAGACAAACCAAAGATATAAATGAAAATAAATAAATAATAGCACCCAGTAAGAAATCTGTGCTTAGAGAGATAACTAAAAAATAGAGTGTAGATGTGTAGCCATCTGGAGAATAAGAAAATCAAAAGTAATAGGCAGCATTCAAAATTTATTACAAAGAAATTATGCCAGGAGCTTCTTACTGCAGTTTTCTGTGGAAGTGTTCAAATTAGTGAGTAAAGAAATACATTATATACTACATATTTGGGCCCTAGTGATATCATTTTATACATGATCTCATGGCATAATATTTGCTAACTAATCTAAATTAACTTGGCTATAAATGCTATCATACTGATTGAAAATTTGCTAGCATTCCACAAAAGCAGCCAGTTATTATGAATGACACAGTTTGATGAAATTGTCTAGAGCCAGAGGGATGATATTGGATCATCTGTGACATCAGATTATAAAATGCAAAGAAATTAATAAATCTGAAAACAGTTGAGATATCAAGCAGGTATAAAATAAAGAGTAGAAAAGAAAGGAGATGTAATGAAAATGACATAAGTCAAAGAAACCAGCAGAAGTTCATTACCACCTTCAGGTGGGATTGACAGTGGGATCCAAAATGGTTCCCGTCATCATCACAATAATTTTGACAAGTCCACTCCCATTTGCTACTTCCAAATCTAAATGGGGGAGGCAGGAGAGAAAAAATAATTTAAAATATTCTTCACCACTGTTATCTAAATCAGTCCTTCAAATTTTCCCCCAAATGGCAACAGTTCCAAAATCAAAGTCCATTACCAGTTGATGTTTTTCTGCTGCACCTTTGAATGAAGAAATATGTGTTTTATTTCTCTCTGAAGCCACAGTGTATGGCTTCTATTAAATATTCAAAACTGTTTATTGAATGAACACTGTTTGAGAGAACATCTCCAGAATGTCAGTCTTAAGTGGTGATGATTAATGGAGCAAAAGAGAAAATTGCTTTTTGTTTATTCCACTGAAGAGTTAATTAAATACAAAAAAGAAAAATTTAAGCAGTTCCTGGGCCTATTTCCTCCTGCTGTAGTGTCCTATACTATAGACAGTAGCCATAAAATTTTAAAATTAAAACTTCTGTTCTTTAGCTATACTAGCTACTTTTCAGTACTCAGTAACCACGGGTATCAGGTGGCCTTTGCATTTTAGAACAGTTCTATCATTGAAAAGTCTTTTGAACAACACTGGTCCAGAGCATGTCAGTAGCATATCATCATTTTCAATGCATATTTTCTAAACTGTATATTCATTTATTTATTCAAAAATACTCACTGAATATACCTTATATACTAGTCACCAAAAATACAAAAATGAATAAGACCCCTGTTTTTAACCATTTAGAATCTTTCAGAGAATATTAGTCATCAGATAGTTATAGTCTAGTGCCATGCCATGGGCAGCTAGTAGGAAGAAAGCAAAAAAAAAAAAAAAAAAGATGCAGAAGAGTACTAAAGATTGATTACTGAAGTAATAAAGGTAAAAATTTTTTTTAATTAAGCCAGAAGTAGAAATGGAGAGGAGAAGGAAGAACCAAAAGGTATTTAAGAGGCATAAATAGTGTGATTTGGTGAGAAATTGAGTGTAATAGAAAGATGCAGTTTAGAATAACTCCCAAGCTTCTAGCATGAGGGAATGAAAGAATCGTACCACCATTATACTGAATTGAGTCTATATGAGGAAGGATTAGTAGGTTTAGAGGAGAGATGGCTTTCAATTTTTATATATGGATGCTTTTTAATAGTTATAATGTATGTTTGTCCAAAATTCATGAGAAACTTTGAGATTAGAGCTGGAGTTTGGGGTATTAATATTGTGGGGCTGGTAGCGGATGAGATCACACAACAACAAAAAGGAATGTTGTCAATGAAAGCCAAGAAAACAAACATTAAGAACTTCTAGAGAAATTTCTGGGAAAACAGAAATGAATGGGATCATAGAAACCAAGAGTAAGGAATTTTAAGAAGGCGCCAACAACCTCAGTTCATTTCAGTTCAGTTCAGTCGCTCAGTTGTGTCCGACTCTTTGCGACCCCATGAATCGCAGCACGCCAGGCCTCCCTGTCCATCACCATCTCCTGGAGTTCACTCAGACTCATGTCCATCGAGTCCGTGATGTCATCCAGCCATC
The DNA here is from genome assembly GCF_016772045.2 of Ovis aries. Taxonomy (NCBI): domain Eukaryota; kingdom Metazoa; phylum Chordata; class Mammalia; order Artiodactyla; family Bovidae; genus Ovis; species Ovis aries. Next base: position 24,114,458 of record NC_056076.1, on the reverse strand, counting down.
TCATCCTTGGCATCCCCTTCTCCTCCTGCCCCCAATTCCTCCCAGCATCAGAGTCTTTTCCAATGAGTCAACTCTTCCCATGAGGTGGCCAAAGTACTGGAGTTTCAGCTTTAGCATCATTCCTTCCAAAGAAATCCCAGGGTTGATCTCCTTCAGAATGGACTGGTTGAATCTCCTTGCAGTCCAAGGGATTCTCAAGAGTCTTCTCCAACACCACAGTTCAAAAGCATCAATTCTTCGGCACTCAGCCTTCTTCACAGTCCAACTCTCACATCCATACATGACCACTGGGAAAACCATAGCCTTGACTAGATGGACCTTAGTCAGCAAAGTAATGTTTCTGCTTTTGTATATACTATCTAGGTTGGTCATCACTTTTCTTCCAAGGAGTAAGTGTCTTTTAATTTCATGGCTGTAGTCACCATCTGCAGTGATTTTGGAGCCCAGAAAAATAAAGTCTGACACTGTTTCCACTGTTTCCCCATCTATTTCCCATGAAGTGATGGGACCGGATGCCATGATCTTCGTTTTCTGAATGTTGAGCTTTAAGCCAACTTTTTCACTCTCCTCTTTCACTTTCATCAAGAGGCTTTTTAGCTCCTCTTCACTTTCAACCTAAAGAGCTTCAAAAAAAAGAGATAAAAACTAGGGGAGAAAAAATGTCCATTTGATATACCAACAGGTCAGGAGTGACCTTAACATGAACATTTACCTTAAATGACACAAGCAGAATATTGGTAGCAAGAAACCCATGAGTCAATATGTGGGGAAGAAGGAAAGATGTGAGTAGAACACTTTTTCTGGAAACTGAACAGATTTGAGATGGAAAGAGCTACACATGAAGTGATATGTAGATGCAGGAAGGGATTTTTACTCATTTGCTATTTCTATTATGGAAAAAAAAGATTTGAGCATTTAGTTTAAAAGTTTCTGTGTCCATAGACCATGTTATAATGGGTCCATCTTAGCTGGTGTGGATTACTTGTAGCTTACCTACAGAGCCACTGACCCTTGGCCAATGCTATGGAATGCATTAGCTAAAGATAAATGATGTTTTGAAACCATGGGCCTGTAAATTGTTGCAGAACAAGATATATCAGCCTGAAAGCACTGTTTAGTAATCATAATTGGATTTATAATTGTACTTAATTTCAGAGCCTGGAGGAGGGGACTTTCAAATTAAAGTCTAGCAGCATAGCTAGAATATATGTTTTATGAGGAATTCATGATAAGAGATCTCCATCATGAGCAAATTTGGGTTTGCTGCTTAGGAGGTGCTTGAGATGTGCACACATAGTGGTTAGACCAAGAATACCTGTGAGACCCAGAGATGGGAGAATGAAGAAATCTATGCCTGAGATCTCTGGACCCTTCCTTGTGAATGTCTTTCTTCTATTGTTTCTGTGCTATATCCTTGCACACTTGTTCCAAGAGCATAAGCTAAGTAAACTAAGCTCTGTAAATCTGTGGAATACTGAGGGTGATTAACACATAATTAACACTGGATAACATAATTTTAATAGCAAAAGTCCTCAGTTTTTCAGTCTCTTGAGTAATTTGTCGCATACAAGTGTAATTTAGGGGCTCAATAATTACAATTCCTGAGGCTAGGTTTTTTCTCAAGGAAAAAGAAAAACCAGAAATATAGTTTCATTTTCACAAAATGAGGTTAAAAGAAAAAAAATTGTCCAGTTAACCATGAAATATGTTACTAACAACAGCACAAGGATATTTGAACTGATTTTCCAGGCAAACTATGTGATTGGTTCATTAAGAGAAGAATCTATTTTAAATATTCACACCTTCTTGGTTGTACTCTTTCACTGTATTTTCAACCATCTCTTCACCTCTCCATCTTCACTGTGTAATTTCACATGCCCAAGCATCCCATCTATTTCTTTGGTTTATGATTACAAAGTGAAAGTTTTTCCATCATCCCCAACAGTGGAGTGATTCCCTTCAATTCACACAGAAAAGACTTTTAATTACCTCTGTTCACATAAAGATCCTATAAGTACTTAGGAAAGGAAGCCAGATGGCAATGTTCATAGATATAAACTAAGCTGAAATAGAGTGATATGGTGATACAAGGAGGAGACAGTTTAATAAAGTGCTAAAGGACATAGGTTTTAAATCAGTTAGATGTGGAATAAAATTCCAGATGGGCTCCTAGGTGTGACCCTGAGAAGGGTACTTAATGAATTTGAGCATCAGTCTCCTCCACTGGAAAATGGTGAAAACAATAATGCTTCATAGTGTTACTATGAGGATTAATGTAGCATATATATGCAAACTGTTTAGTCCATTGACCAGCATATAATAAGTGCTTAATAAATGTTAATGATTTAAATTCAGTGAATAAGGGTTCAATAGCAAATTATATGTTCATGAATATAATCCTTAACCTTTCTAAATCTTTCCATATCTCAGTTTTTTTCAAATAGGAGAGTAAAATTAAATTTACTTAGCCGAATTTTTATGAGCATGGAGGGACTGAATATATAAATGGTCAATGACCAGTTCTCATATAAAAATAGAATTCCAACCCACAGTCTCTGCACCAAACAATCCAGAAGCCAAACCAAAGCCTCTGCAGCAGATTATCCCCGAACAGTCAGTGCTTCGTCAGTTACTGCCAGTTCCTCTAATATCTGCCTGCATTTCTAATTTAGGACCAACCAGAGAAACCCAGATAAACTCCTCAAACCAACCTCAGAGGATGCTCACTTCCAGAGCCCGCCTCCGGTTTCCCTGTGTCAGCAGCTTCTGGCCAGAGCATACCTGAATCCTTTCTCTTTTCCACTATAGAACCTTACCACGCCTCCGTCTGCCTTTCAGTTTCTATCCTAAGCAATGATGGTGGTTGACTCCCTTGCTATAGCGAGCTCTGGATAAAAAAAACTATCTGTTTGTTTTTATTTGGGTGGTCTTTTTCCACAACATTATAACTGAGGTTAACCTCAGTTCAATGCCAATTTTAAAAGGCCACATATATTTTATTAGTGTTATCACTGTGTGGTAAACGGACATAATCATTAAGGCTCACCCACGCAACCATCTGCTTGTGGCTGTACTACTTTTCCATCAGGTATGTAATCCAGTTCTCTCCCTGCATCATTACCAAAACCCATTCTTGGACTGCTCTGAGTGTTCCAGGTGCTTAAACTCTCTTCTTTTCCTTTCTGATCATATATCCTACCTTCTCTGTTTTGTTTGGACTCACGTCTAGCATTTTAGCAATTCTCTAGTCAGCATTCTCATATACCTAGATAACTCTGAGTAGACAAATACTCTTTTTCCCCCAGAAAGGGGGCTCATTTCTTCTGAGCATTTCCCCACTCCATCCACGTGGTTTGATAGATGCTATGAATTCTAGTAGCCCATCCCACACATGAATGCTGTACAAACAGGCAGGTTGGACCAACTGGGGTCAAGAACAGTTGTCCTAGGGCATTTCTAGATTTTTCTTATTAGGTTTAAGACAGAAACATTTAGTCTCAGAGCTCACAAATTCCCAAATTGTGAGACTTTCAGAGCTCTTGGAAGTCATGGTTCTAGCCTGGTGGAATAATCCATTGTGATAATGATGTCTGTATTCAAAAAGTAAAAGAAAGAAGAGTGTATGCAGATATCATTCACTGCTCTAGGAAACAGAGAAGAAAGAATAAACAGTTTAGTTGAGTATGGGCTTATGCTGAATCTTGGACAAGACCAGAGGAGAGAAAGGAGGGTTGTGGATAAGAGTTAATGCAGTTACCACGATGCCAAGACTTCACTCAGGGAGAAGGGGAGAATTAACTTCACACTCAGATTTTTAATAGTTTTGGAAACTAGCGAGATATAGTTAATAATAAAGCCTTCAGAATACAACAATAAAATGAGAACTGCTATATACCTGCGATAAAAATGCAGCAGTCTCACACATTCAGCAAACGAAGATCACGGCATCCGGTCCCATCACTTCATGGGAAATAGATGGGGAAACAGTGGAAACAGTGCCATACTTTTTTTTGGGGGGGCTCCAAAATCACTGCAGATGGTGACTACAGCCATGAAATTAAAAGACGCTTACTCCTTGGAAGAAAAGTGATGACCAACCTAGATAGTACATTCAAAAGCAGAGACATTACTTTGCCGACTAAGGTCCGTCTAGTCAAGGCTATGGTTTTTCCTGTAGTCATGTGTGGATGTGAGAGTTGGACTGTGAAGAAGGCTGAGTGCCGAAGAATTGATGCTTTTGAACTGTGGTGTTGGAGAAGACTCTTGAGAGTCCCTTGGACTGCAAGGAGATCCAACCAGTCCATTCTGAAGGAGATCAACCCTGGAATTTCTTTGGAAGGAATGATGCTAAAGCTGAAGCTCCAGTACTTTGGCCACCTCATGCGAAGAGTTGACTCATTGGAAAAGACTCTGATGCTGGGAGGGATTGAAGGCAGGAGGAGAAGGGGACGACAGAGGATGAGATGGCTGGATGGCATCACGGACTCGATGGACATGAGTCTGAGTGAACTCCAGGAGATGGTGATGGACAGGGAGGCCTGGCGTGCTGCGATTCATGGGGTCGCAAAGAGTCAGACATGACTGAGCAACTGAACTGAACTGAACTCACATATAAATGTCTAGATAATTGTTCAACGTAAACTGAAAGTGAAAATCCTTCAGATTGTTGATGTGTCTGACAACTAGCTATCCATTTTTCTCTGAGCTCTTGACTTTGGTAAGTTTGCTATTGCCATAACAGGACCAAGAAAAATTATTGGGGTAGAGGGAGAATATCTCAAGAACGCTACACTTGGGTCAGGCTGCCCAGACATGTCGTGCAGTAGTAAGTAGGCCTGCTGCTGCTGCTGCTGCTGCAAAGTCGCTTCAGTTGTGTCTGACTCTGTGTGACCCCATAGATGGCACCCCACCAGGCTCCCCTGTCCCTGGGATTCTCCAGGCAAGAACACTGGAGTGGGTTGCCATTTCCTTCTCCAATGCATGAAAGTGAAAAGTGAAAGTGAAGTCGCTCAGTCTTCCCCAACTCTTAGCGACCTCATGGACTGCAGCCTACCAGGCTCCTCCATCCATGGGATTTTCCTGGAAGCTACCAAATCAACTCACAAATATTTATTGAATAACCAATGAATGTCAAGAAAGAAATCATAGAAAATGCTTTGAATTGGGAGTCAGGAGACCCTTAGTCTTCCAGGTCTGGAATTTGCAAATTCTTGACCTTGATCAAGTCATTTAACAGGCTCTGAGCCTCATTTTTCTTATCTGCAGAAGGGAGGGGTTGTGGACCATCTCACTGGAGCCTTATAGGAATCCAGCCACACAACAAGAGTTGAGCTGCATCCGGGAGCAAGCAAAGCTTCATCTGCTGCTCCCCATCTCTGGCATTACTGCCTGAACGAACCATTTCCCTCCCCTCAAAATAATGCCTTCCCAGAAACCAGTCCCTGATGCCAAAAAGATCCCCAGCCTCTTTCCTAAGACGTGCAGTATTTGGACAAGGCACTTGAAAGATGAAATATCAAAAGAAATATAAATGATAATTCAAAGTAATAATACTCTAGCCTCACACTATTATAAGCAAAGTAAAAGGTAGAAATAATTATTTTAAAAGAATAAGACCTTAGGGATGCAATTTTAGACAACGTGAAATTCAACTGGGCGGCCAGTGGAGGGAGACTTTCCCTGCCTTCCTAAGGCCCTGAGGATTTTTCTCATATACCCGCCGAGTGACAGTTTCGCCTCAGCCTCCAGGAGGAGACTGATAGCTAAGGGATGGACCGAATGGGATAGTAACCCAGGCGGAGGTGGCTCAGGGTACTCGGGTCTGTATGCCGCCGTGTAGGCGCCTGGAGAGCTGGGGGCTCCGGACTCACCAACTCATCTGTCTCACCGCGCTTCGCCTGTCCACCCCGCCGGCTCCGCGGCGCCGGCGACCGAGGCCCCTGGGTCGGTTACCGGGTGTCCAGGCAACCGCGGCGGCAGCCACTTAGGACCGCGGGCTCGCGCTCTCCGGTGCCTCCCAGCGGGTCCTGTGCCTGCCCCGCATTTCCTCCGCGGACCGGTGCTGCCGGGCTTTGCGAGCGCGCTAGGCTATTCGGCGCCGCCAGCTCTCACTCGTATTTCTTTTCTAACCAGTTCAGTCCCACCAAACTCCTTTTGGTCTGTAGTGAAAGGGGACGCGGAGGTGGGGGGTGCGGTGGAGGTAGGGGGGCGGGGACTACAAGCAAACTGCAGCAGTTATGATGAGAATCACGATCAGATTTCTTTAGGGCTTTCCAGGCGGCGCGATAGTAAAGAAGCCGCCTGCCAATGCAGTAAGACGCAGGTTCGACCCCTGGTTAGGGAAGTTCCCCTGGAGTAGGAAATGGCAACCCACAGTCCATGGGGTCACAGAGTCGGACACGACTGAGCACATGCCCAGAGTTCTTTAAGGTGAAGTCAGCAGAATTCCGTTTGCCCCTGAATAGTAAGTTTCTGATATCCTACCCTCATCATTACCCCTTTAGAGAAAATCTTACAGCTTCTGCTGTCCCAGTGCGAGGACTACAGGTGATAAGCTCCTTTTGGTTCGATTGTTAGTTCTAAGGTGACGTTAGTATTGAGAAACTTGAACAAACTACAAGGAAGGATAGGAAATATTTGCTTTGCGTCCAGAGGTTGAGGTGGGGAAGTGATGAATTGAAGACATGTGGGAGTTGATGATGGACAAGGAGGCCTGGTGTGCTGCGATTTATGGGGTCCCAAAGAGTCGGACACGACTGAGTGACTGAACTGAACTGAACTGAAGGGTTTATTAAGCACAAGCTGGAATCAAGATTGCCAGGAGAAATATCAATAACCTCAGATATGCAGATGACACCACCCTTATGGCAGAAAGTGAAGAGGAACTAAAAAGCCTCTTGATGAAAGTGAAAGAGGAGAGTGAAGAAGTTGGCTTAAAGCTCAATATTCAGAAAACGAAGATCATGGCATCTGGTCCCATCACTTCATGGGAAATAGATAGGGAAACAGTGGAAACAGTGTCAGACTTTATTTTGGGGGGCTTGAAATTAAAAGACGCTTACTCCTTGGAAGAAAAGTTATGACCAACCTAGATAGCAGGAGGAGAAGGGGACGACCCAGGATAAGATGGCTGGATGGCATCACGGACTCGATGGACGTGAGTCTGAGTGAACTCCAGGAGATGGTGATGGACAGGGAGGCCTGGCGTGCTGCGATTCATGGGGTCGCAAAGAGTCGGACACGACTGAGCAACTGAACTGAACTGAGCTGAACTGAACCTAGATAGCATGTTGAAAAGCAGGACATTACTTTGCCAACAAAGGTCCGTCGAGTCAAGGCTATGATTTTTCCAGTGGTCATCATGTATGGGTGTGAGAGTTGGACTGTGAAGAAAGCTGAGCGCTGAAGAATTCATGCTTTTGAACTGTGGTGTTGGAGAAGACTCTTGAGAGTCCCTTGGACTGCAAGGAGATCCAGCCAGTCCATTCTGAAGGAGACCAGCCCTGGGATTTCTTTGGAGGGAATGATGCTGAAGCTGAAACTCCAGTACTTTGGCCACCTCATGCGAAGAGTTGACTCATTGGAGAAGACTCTGATGCTGGGAGGGATTGAGGGCAGGAGGAGAAGGGGACCACAGAGGATGAGATGGCTGGATGGCATCACTGACTTGATGGACGTGAGTCTGAGTGAACTCCGAGAGTTGGTGATGGACAGGGAGGCATGCTGAGATTCATGAGGTCGCAAAGAGTCAGACACAACTGAGCGACTGAACTGAACTGAAGGGTTTATTTCTAATAAAACAAGTTTTTGAAGTGTGATTCATCTCAAAAAATATTAAGTGTCCCAAAATACATACCTAAACTTTGTTTCCAGCTCAGTGAAATATACTGTGACCTGAAGTTAAAGTGTTTTCAAAGAAAGAGTTTTGTGCATTACAGTATGCTCACCAAATGCCTTCTTGGATGAAATCAAACACTAAATGATGAATTGAAGATGGTTAGAAACATAAGCTCAGAATAAAGATTAGTATTCTTATGCAGTCAAATCATATTTCCAGGCAACACTGGATACAGGCAAAGGTCTGGGAAGGTTAAGGAAGCAAAATCTATTACCTTAAGAGGCAATTCAATTAGTAATCCTTTCTAGTGGAGGCCCTACCTGGAATAAGATCATTCCCATCAAAGATATAAAAGAGGAAGCAATAGCAAGCAACCTGGAGAGAGATCTTAATCTTAAATTCATATATGCAGAAGCAGAGCTCTTCTTGTAATTAAAAAATAGATTCCAGAATGCACTCTCCAGTTTCCCATCTTCCTCCATTAATTATTTAAATTTGACATGTTAGCAATACAATGTTAAATTTAAACCAAATGAATCATTTGCATACCAGTAAATATATATTCATGAAGGTTCAAATCGTCTAAGTGAATATATTAAAACAATACCTAGCCTTTTTTCCACCAAAAAAACTTTACCTACTAGAAATTTCATTCTTGAAATTTTTTTCACTTAATTAATTAGAACTCATTGATTCATAATTGCTATACATGCAATTATGGTAGAATTCTAAAGTGAACCCCAAGGACCCTGACTCCCTTGTATACATGCCTTGAATACTTCTGGGCTTTTAAAAGGATGGGTTGTATTCTGGTAATTAGCTTGTTATATGACACCATTGGCTTTAAGGGAGATTATCCAGGGTGAGTTGGATTTAACTGGGTGAACCATTGAAAGGGACTGGCCTCCTCTTGGAGTCAGACCTCTTCCTGGAGTCAGAGATTTGAAGCTTCACAGGAGCATTGGACACAAGGGATATTCTTTTTGTCAGCTTTGAAGATTGAGTGGACCTTTGCAGGAAATGTAAGCATCTCCTAGGAGCTGAGTATGGCTCCCACTGACAACCAGCAAGGAAATTGAGGACCTCAGTTCTACAGCCTTCAAGGAACTGAATTTTACCAAAAATCTGAATGGGCTTAGAAGAGGACACTGTGTTCCAAGTGAGATTATATCCTGCCAACATCTTGACTTCAGCCTTGTGAACCCTGAGCAGACCATCCAGTCAGCCTCACCTGGATTTCTGACCTACAGAACTGTGAGCTAACTGTGTTGTAGGCTGCTACATTTGTGCGATTTGTTACATAGCAATAAAAAAACTTATACACCTATTAATTTACTTCAAATGAACAAAAGTAGGAATTTTTAAATAAAGATACAGGGTTATCTCAGGAAACCCAGGGCAGGATTGTAGAAAAAACTCAAATGGACCAAACATCAGACACTGCAAAATGAAATCAGTACTAGACCTATTGTCATAAAGAACACAGTGGATAAGGTTATCTTATTAGCAAATAGAAAAAACAGATTTTTTATGAAAATAAAACAAGTAGCTGATTTTTCTATAGCAAGAATTAAAGGATAGATTGAAATATTAACCATATATACAGAAAATAATGATCAAACACATTCCCTGCAAAACCATCATTCAAGAATGAGAACAACAACAAAAACTCCATATTTTGAAAAAACAAAAATAAAATTTACCATTGGCAGAGCTATACTGAACTATGTACTTTAGGAAAAATGAAACTAGTAAAGCTATTGAAAAGATGTGTGGTTAAAAAGCAATCTGGCTGTATGACAACTGTCAACCATCCACTTGTCTTCCAGTTGTCCTTGGCTTTCTCTTCCTAATCATCTCCTATCCAATTAGTCCTTAAGACCTACATATGCAACTGTTTTAATATATCTCCTGACAGTACTAGACTATTTCAAGAATTAGATTTAACAACAAAGTGCTCTGGGCTTCTTCTTTCTTTCTTACACTGGAATTATTTAGAGCTGCTTTTAGATTAACTAAATGCATACCACACCTGCCATAGAAAATTGGCTGAATACTCCTATTTATTAATAATAATGTTTTATTAAGATGGACCAGAAGGGTCCTCAGCAGACGATTGGAATCGGCATCTAATTATATCTAACAGAGTGGCATGATATAAATTTTTCTAAATTAAAAATTATTGTCTTTGGCAGACATTCTCCAAAATTCAATTTGCTTATATCAAATTACTTCTTACAGCAACTTAGCTCATTTTTATTTTGTAAGTAATTCATACTGATGTACAATGAGAAAATAAGACATTCAAAAAGAGCATTACTGATGTTTTTCTATAATGATATATGATTCAAAATATTTCAAGATCAGAACCATTTTGCTCTATCACCAATGGTATAGAATTCAGAGACAGTCTTATATCTATTCATGTGCTAAAGATTACCATTTATGCTTTCTAAATTAAATTTTAAATGACCCTAAAGGCTTAACATTTTTAGAGATATCTCTGTTGCCACCCTCTGTAAATTGTGGTAATTTATCCAAGTAAGTGCGTCTGAATTTTCATCATAAGATTACATCCATCTCATCTGCTTTTAATAAAGCATATGGATCTGCTTTCAATCCATATGCATTATAAAATACCTGCAATACAGTACTTCATCAGAGTACATAACCTCAAATCCTCTGGAGGCAGTTTTATCAAAAACTTGCCTGAAAGGATACTAGATGCAGAATATTTGTTGTTTTAAAGATGTAAAGTTATCTGCCTTTTCTAAATGTTTACAGCTCTTTTCCGGAATCAGATGCAGCCTACGTCAAATTACCTATTTGAGCATTATTAGCTTCCCACATAATGGGATCATTTTTACTGTGACATTAATCTTTCAACTTTTATCAAAAAGCACTCTGATTAAAAAGACATATGAAATGTGCCAGTACATTAATAGTGGATGATAATGTCCATCATATCACTTAATGGACCCATACAAAATTTCTTTCTGTGTAAGAAATTGGGGTATTTGTGTATGTATATGTGAGAGGGGAGGAGCGGAGGAGGAAGGGAGGGAAAGAAAAAGAGGTTGAGGAGACAGTATTAAAAGAGATTAAACGGGCAGTTGTTTAACTCAAGAAATCAGTATAAACTATGTATAAACTATGAGATTTATATAGATATCTGAGTCTCTCTTTTTATCTTGTCTGCCTGACTCTAAGCTTAGTTTTAACAACCATATCAGCCCTTTGGCCTTTATTTTCTACTGCAATAAACATTGCATTTGTTTTCATGGTATATTTTTAATGTATGCATGTGTGCCCACTAAGTCACTTCAGTCATGTCCAACTGTTTGAGAAGCAATGGACCATATAGCCCAATAGGCTCTTTCGTCCATGGGATTCTCCAGGTAAGAATACGGGTGTGGGTTGCCATGCCCTCCTCCAGGGGATCTTCCTGACCCAGGGATTGAACCTATAGGACCTTACATTTGTTGTGAGAAACAATGACTTATATATATCAACATAAACATTTTTATGAAGGATACTGCTCAATAAAGATATAACCTGTGAAAATCCTATCATTCAATAGGCTATAAACATTAATTTCTGCACTACTGGGGGAAAAGAAGTTGCTATTTCTCATATAGTCATGATGCCGTCTGGGCCATAACATTGTCTTAGCACATTGAAATTTTGCCTATAAGATAGCGTTGACTAAAGCAGAATCTAGTGTGTTAGAATTAATCTCAGTAGTGAAAACTAGCAGACTTGCAGTCTGCTAAAAGCACAGTTCTCACATCTCCAACCTAAGCAGCATAGTGAAGAATTATTCTGGTGATTTTGGTATATTAGCTGTGCCAGAATCCCTATCTCAACTATGTGTGCAAAGCAGAACTTTTGGTAGCAGGCACCATCTTAGATTTGAATGTCTTTACCTCTTTTGGTTTTTCCTTCCCCCCTTCAAGGGGTAGAGTCCTAAGATTCTTGTGGGAAATTGTCTCATGGTCAAAAAAGTCACGTAAGAGAGATGAATAGATAAATTAGTACATCCATACATATATACATATCATGAGCAAGTCTCATGAAGTACCTTTCATTAAAAACATTAATGAAAGGGGAAAAAAAGAATCTATCTTTGCTCAAAGCTCTGTATCTGTGATCAATGAGAAGGATCACTTGTAATTTCTAAGTTTACTCATTGATATTTTGCTTTTCCTGACAAAGTTTTGGATAACAAATTGTATTATTTATGCTGTTATTTATTTGTGCACCATTGGTGGTATAGTGGTGAGTATAGCTGCCTTCGAAGCAATGGATCCAGGTTCAATTCCTGGCCAATGCAGCCGGCCAACCTTGGGCTTCCCTGGTGGCTCAACTGGTAATGAATATTGAATACTGCCACATGCCAGCCTCTGCACATTTCTCTACTCAGGTCTACCTCTTGGGTAGATATTACCACCCCCCTCTTTTTTAAAATGAAATTGTCATTGAGAATAAGTTAAATGACTGGCCCACAGGCACAATTAGTAATTAATGAAGTAATATTCACACAAATTGTGACTAAAATCAGTGCTCTTCACAACACACCACTCACAGAGCCTGTTTTATAGGAAAATATAAAAGCTCATCCCCAAATAGGTGTTTAATTATTGTTTACTCTACTTATGTCTTATGAAACATGAACCAGCCAAGATCGTCATAATAATCAACAAGGACATGAAGATTAGAGTCAGAAGGAAACAAACAAACCTGTTTTCTTTTGTTGGGATTCTATCAGGAAATAGATGAAACACTCAAGTAACGAGTGTTTTAGAGCAAGACTTAATAAAGTTTCTTAATAGAGTTTTGCTTTATTAAACTTATTTACACAGAGCACCAGACAGGAAGCAGTATAGAATTAGTTGAAAGCAGACTGAGATTAGTTGTAAATGTACTCTGAAAAATTCTATGGGAATTCCTAAAAACTTCTCTAAGTGTATTTGATGTCATTAAAGTAAAGAGAAAGTGGAATCATACAAAATGCCCAATGAAACCCCCCAAAAGGCAGAAACAAAGGGGAAGACTTTTTAAAAAGAAACAAATTCAACAAACTGAAAACTGATATTACCTGGCTTCAAAACTACTATAAACCTGCACTTATCAAGCAGTGTAACAGATCAATGGAACAAAATAGAAAGCCCAGGTATAGACCCAAACAAATACAGTCAATTAATCTGTGACAGAAGAGCAAAGGCAAGTCAGTGGGAAAATATAGTCTTTTCAACAGATGATTCTGGAACTACTAGATGTGACTCACTCTTTGTGACCCTGTGGACTGTAGCCCACCAGGCCCCTCTGTCAGTGGGATCTTCTGGGCAAGAATACTGGAATGGGTTGTTGTTTCCTTCTCCAAACTACTAGATATTCACAAGGTTAAAAAAAATTAGACCCTTCCCCAAAATATTAGCTTAAAATTGATCATAAGCCTCAGTGTAGAATGCAAACCTATAAAACTTCTAGAAAATAACAAAGGAGAAAATCTAGGTGACCTTAAGTTTGGTGGTGACTTTTTAGATACAACACCAAAAAAAAGACAGTCCATGAGAGAAAAAATTGATAAGTGGACTTCATTAAAATGAAAGCTATCTGCTCTTTGAAAGATGCTATTAAAAGAATGAAAAGTTAAGCCATAGACTGGGAGAAAATATTTTCAAAACATATATCTTATATAGGACTGGGATCTAAAATATATTGTAAAACCCTCAAACCTCAACAATTAGAAAGCAAGCAACTCTTTTTATTATTATTAATGGCCCAAAGATCTGAACAGACACCATGATTCAGTTCTGATATCTGTGAAAGGAGGGTGGCAAGATGAGGCTATAGTGCAGCCCTAGACTGTCTCAGCCAAACCAGGGGCAGAATCCAGGGCAACAGCTATCCCTGATAGGAGTCCCATTTTGCGCAGCAGCGGCTTGGTTCTAACAGTACTGATGCCACGGTATCACTGTCGTACTCAGTGTGAAAGCTATGAGGCATCCCAAAGTTGCATCAGAGGCTGACAGCTAATTACACTAACAATATTATATCCTTTCTCACAGGGTCATCTGAGCTGGGCATTTCCATGGCTTTCAAAGCAGTTCTGAGTAATTATTTGGTGTTCTAGTTCAGATATACATCCCCAGAGAAATCCATTTAACAATCCAGGAGCAGCTATTCAAATAGATAATAATTTTCAGCAGAATAGATCATGAATTTCAACAAAATGCAATAGGGCAGCTTCCCAGTGGCTCTGTATAACACCTCAATTTGTGACAGACTCCATTAATATTGTCACTTTTACCATGACCAAAGGCAAGAAGCAGGATAGTTGACACCTTCAAGATGCTGCACAGCACTTTACAACTCCAGATGCAGTTGCAAACTGACAGCATTAGAGCTACCTGGTAAACAGATCAAGGCAGGCCACACACACAGAGTTAGTATATGTTGCCTTCAATATCTGCAGAGGTCCACCAAGTGATTTGCTTCTTTGATTAGTGATGAAGTGCCACCATTTGTATTTCACTTCCTAGGTGGTCTAGTGGTAAAGAACCCACTTGCCAATGCAGGAGACGAGACCCGGGCTCAATGCTTGGGTTGGGAAGATTCCCTGAAGGAGGGCATGGCAACCCACTCCAGTATTCTCGTCTGGAGAATCCCATGGACAGAGGAGCCTGGCAAGCTACAGTCCGTAGGGTCACACAGAGTTCAACACAACTGAAGCGACTTAGCACATAGAAAGTAACTTCACGTGCTCAAGACCACCAGACCCTTAGAAGCTTCATATATATATATATAGTGTTTGCATCATACTATAGGATTCCAATTCTTTGGAATCAGTGTGTTTTACTAAGGCACCTAGGGAAATTTCATTTTCTTAATCATCCATAAAAGAAGCCTTATTTCATTAACACAAGGAAGTTGAATTGTATGCTCTGGAATTGTCAAATGATAAAGGGTCCTTCAGACTATATAAGAAAAGAAAAGTGAAGATGTGGCATATTGTTATGGCAGGAAGTGAAGGCATGTTGCTGTCTTCCAAGTTAATTTCAACTTGTTTCTGATTATCTTTGCTGATAGAAATGGAAATAGGGAGCATTTGTTAAATCTCTACATGAATAACCTGGACTAGGGGATCTGTTGATCTACCACCATAAAAATAACACATCTGGAACCACAGGTACAAATCGCCAGCTGAA
The DNA here is from genome assembly GCF_016772045.2 of Ovis aries. Classification (NCBI taxonomy): domain Eukaryota; kingdom Metazoa; phylum Chordata; class Mammalia; order Artiodactyla; family Bovidae; genus Ovis; species Ovis aries. The sequence goes on along the minus strand of NC_056076.1, from coordinate 24,099,410 downwards.
TTTTCAGCAATTCTGCAGTCATTCTCTAAAGACCCAAGTGAATTTTGTACCAAAGAGGGAGGTGAAGAAAGAACACGGTAGGAATCAATACCTTGGTTTCTTCATCTTCAATCATAGCACTAATATGTAAAAGTCCTCTGGAGATTTGGCATCATTACCTTTGGTTTATTTTCTTGGTCAAAGGGAGGACTAACTAGAGGGGCTTTCACTTGGCTTTTATACCATAATAACTCCCACTCCCTGGACCACAGTATCACTGTGGATATACTACTGGATGCAAAACATATCCATTTCCACTATACGTTTTTTGGATTAGGGTAATAACCGCATGATTGGTATACTGTCCCAGTGAAACCAGCAGAAGGAAAAAGGAGGCCAAGTTCCATATATAACCTGGGATTTCTGAGGTCTTCATTCTGCTATACTTTAGGCATTTGGGGTCTCCAGAGATAAGCATCATTTCAGAGGCAGAATCTAATAATGTACAAAAGTTCTGGGAAAATTCCTTAACCCAGTGCTTATCGTAATGAGCACTGATCCTTGCGGACAAGGTTTAGGGAAAGAGTCACAGTCTATATGAGCAATTGCTCAGTTAAGGTATTTTATTTCTGGGAACTGACTGAGGTCTGAAAGTAGGTAAGAGATTATGAATCCCTTAAGAAGACAGGCTTCCCTAGTGGCTCAGAGGGTAAAGAATCTTCCTGTAGTGCAGGAGACCTAGGTTTGATCCCTGGGTTGGGAAGATCCCTTGGAGAAGGCAATGGCTACCCACTGCAGTATTCTTGTCTGGAGAATTCCATGGACAGAAGAGCTTGGCGGACAACAGTCCATGGGTTTGCAAAGAGTTGATTGAGTGATTAACACTTTCACTTCTTCACTTTTAAGAATAGGTAATTTGGTTTTTGCCCAATAGATCCAGATACTTTCTGCCTATATGTGTCTAAATGCACTTTATAGGCTGCCCAACTATTTTATTCCTACGACTCCCAAAATAATTGGACTATAACACAATTTCCTATGGGACACTTCATCTGATTGTCATTGTACCTGTGCTATTTATTATGGTTATTGTTCTCACTTTGTATCTGACAGTAAAGTGTATACACTTGGCTTCTATAAGTGAAAGAATGACTGACTTGAAAGGAGGTTCATGGGAATTGAGGATTCAGTTTTCATAGTCTCAACTGTGTCTGCCCAATGTTTTCCTTTTCACTTCTCAATTAATCCCCATCAATGCCCTTGGCGTAGCATAAGAGACCTACAAGTATTGAGTTTTTAATTGATGCAGGATCCCTGGCTTCATTAGAGTCAAGCCATGGACTTGATCCTTAGCCATGTTTTCTCTGAGACTTCAGGAGATAAGAAGTTTGTTGAAAGCTAACATAGAAGCTTTCTGATTTTCCATTCATGTTCTGAACTAGCATGCAAGGCCCACAGTTTGTCTTTTTTTTTTTTTTTTTTGTATATACTGTACAAGTTCATCTGAAAAGTCAAGCAATCACCTAGCCTTTATAATCATTATTGTTGCCACAGTGACTAGTTAACAAATCCAGTTTGTCTCCCAGCACCTTACTTTCCACATAGACTTCCTCTTATTTGGTAACAATTTGGACAGTAATAATGCCATCACATGAGTCATATTACTGTTACATTTCTCGCCAGTGAACAGCGTTCACTAGTGCTTCTTAGGTATGTGAGAAAACCAGTTTCATAAGCTCAATTTGAAGTTCTATTTTCAGAGACCACAATCACTTACACTATCAAACCCAGTTGATTCTTGAAAACATGGAAGTTAGGGGTGTCAACCTTGGCAAAGTAAAAAAATCCACTCTAACTTCGCATTAGAAGTATCCTTGGTTCCTCATGTGCAGATTGAACCGCCGTTGAATCAAATTGTATGGTATTATACTGCCCTATTTAATGAATTTTTTAAAAGCTATGTAAAAGTGGACCAAGGAAGTTCAAACCAATGTTATTCAAGGGTCAACTCTAACAGTCAAAGTAGAATCAGCTTAAAAAGGCATTCTAAAATAGTAATGCAGAGAACTAAATCAAAAGGTAATTCACAACATGTAAGTAGGTTTGGAGGCTTCCCTGGTACTCAGATAGTAAAGAATCTGGCTGCAATGCAGGAAACCCAAGTTCAATACTTGGGTCAGGAAGATCCCCTGGAGAAGGGAATGGCTACCCACTCCAGTATTCTTGCCTGGAGAATTCCATGGACAGAGGAGCCTGGTGGGCCACAGTCCATGGGGTCACAAAGAGTCAGACTCAATAATGTAAGTAGGTTGAAAGAAACATAAATTATTAGTGAAAATTCCTGGGAATAACAAAAAGGGGAGCTGTTACCACCTGAGGCTGTAACAGAAAACAGACATTAACAGAAAAAAGAAAAATGAAATATAATCCTAGAAGAGGATGTCTGACAAGAGTTCTGACCCTCACCAACCTGGTAGGACTGAAATTGGAGAACATATACCCAAACAGCACTTTTTTCTTCCCCTCCAGTTTCTTGATGATGTCCCTGTCAAGAGATTGAACCAAGAGAGCAAGGGTTCCTTTGGACTTAATCCAAATACTTCAGCTTTCTAGTGCACAGAGCAGAGTGGTGAATGGTGCAGAAATGAATCCAAAGGAGCAAATAAAATGTATCCAGCAGAGTTGTAAATGCTCTCATGATACCTAATAAGGCACTCTGAACCCACCTGACTCAGTGTGGACCTAACCTCACGGTGAGGGATGATAGAGATAATAGGAAATATCAGAAACTCCAGATATTCCGTGTAAGGATCTAAAAGCAGAAGGATCCATCAGCCTCACTTTCTGATTAAAGATGCCGAACCTCAGAAAGACGTCTCTCAAACCAGCATGGGTTGCTGACAGTAGTTTGAAAATGTGACCACATGGAATTCAAGCTGGCTTGAAATTCAACATTAAAAAAAAAAATTAAGATCACGGCATCTGGTCCCATCACTTCATGGCAAATAGAAGGGGAAAACGTGGAAGCAGTGACAAATTTTATTTTCTTGGGCTCCAGAATTACTGCAGATGGTGATTGCAACCATGAAATTAAAAGGCGCTTGCTCCTTGGAAGGAAAGCTATGACAAAACTAGATAGTGTGTTAAAAAGCGGAGACATCATTTTGCCCACAAAGTTCCAATAGTCACAGCTATGGTTTTTCTGGTAGTTATATATGGATGTGAGATTTGGAACATAAAGAAGGCTGAGCACCTAAGAACTAGGATACTTTCAAATTGTAGTGCTGAAGAAGACTCTTGAGAGTCCCTTGGACTGCAAGAAAATCAAACCAGGCAATGCTAAAGGAAACCAATCCTCAGTATTCATTGGAAGGACTGTTGCTGAAGCTGAAGCTCCAATACTTTGGCCACCTGATGTGAAGAGCTGACTCATTGGAGAAGACCCTGATGCTGTGAAAAGATTGAAAAGATTGATTCCCTTTTGGAGAAGGGAGCAACAAAATATGATGTGGTTAGATGGCATCACCGACTCAATGGACATGAATCTGAGCAAACTCTGGGAGGTAACAGAGGATAGAGGAGCCTGGAGTACTGCAGTCCATGAGGCCACAAAGCTTGGAAAGGATGTAGCTTAACCCCAACCTATTCAGGTCTCTTACAGCCATAAAAAAGGGTGAAACTGCAAATAAATTTTCCTATGCTTACCACATTCTTGAGAGGCTTGTGTAAAGTCTGATAGCTGGAGGAATTTAAAAGGCCCTCCAAATAGTCATGAAAGTCCACAAGCCAAACAACAAAAGGCACAGTGGGCCCTTCAGTTCAGTTAAGTTCAGTTGCTCAGTCATGTCCAACTCTTTGTGACCCCATGAGCCACCTCACACCAGGCCTCCCGGTCCATCACCAACTCCTGGAGTCCATCCAAACCCATGTCTATTGAGTCAGTGATGCCATCCAAAAATCTCATCCTCTGTCATCCCCTTCTCCTCCTGATCTCAATATTTCCCAGCATCAGGGTCTTTTCCAATGAGTCAGCTCTTCACATTAGCTGGCCAAAGTATTAGAGTTTCAGCTTCAAAATCAGTCTTTCCAATGAACACCCAGGACTGATCTCCCTTAGGATGGACTGGTTGGATCTCCTTGCAGTCTAAGGAACTCTCAAGAGTCTTCTCCAACACCATAGTTGAAAAGCATTGATTCTTCGGCACTCAGCTTTCTTTATAGTCCAACTCTCACATCCATACATGACCACAGGAAAAACCATAGCCTTGATTAGACAGACCTTTGTTGGCAAAGTAATGTCTCTGCTTTTGAATATGCTCTCTAGGTTGGTCATAACTTTCCTTCTGGAGTAAGCGTCTTTTAATTTCATGGCTGCAATCACCATCTGCAGTGATTTTGGAGCCCCCCAAAATAAAGTCTGACACTGTTTCCACTGTTTCCCCATCTATTTCCCATGAAGTAATGGGACCAGATGCCATGATCTTAGTTTTCTGACTGTCTAGCTTTAAGCCAACTTTTTCACTCTCCTCTTTCACTTTCATCAAGAGGCTTTTTAGTTCTTCTTCCCTTTCTTCCATAACGGTGGTATCATCTGCATATCTGGGGTTATTGATATGTCTCCTGGCAATCTTGATTCCAGCTTGTGTTTCTTCCAGCCCAGCATTTCTCATGATGTACTCTGCATATAAATTAAATAAGCAGGATGACAATATACAGCCTTGATATACTCCTTTTCCTATTTGGAACCAGTCTGTTGTTCCATGTCCAGGTCTAACTGTTGCTTCCTGACCTGCATATAGGTTTCTCAAGAGGCAGGTCAGGTGGTCTAGTATTCCACATTTTATTGTGATCCACACAGTCAAAGGCTTTAGCATAGTCAATAAAGCAGAAATAGATGTTTTCCTGGAACTCTCTTGCTTTTTCCATGATCCAGCAAATGCTGGCAATTTGATCTCTGGTTCTTCTGCCTTTTCTAAAACCAGCTTGGAAGTTCATGGTTCTCATATTGCTGAAGCCTGGCTTGGAGAATTTTGAGCATTACTTTACTAGTGTGTGAGATGAATGCAACTGTGCAGTAGTTTGAACATTCTTTGGCATTGCCTTTCTTTGGGATTGGAATGAAAACTGACCTTTTTCAGTCCTGTGGCCACTGCTGAATGTTCCAAATTTGGTGGCATATTGAGTGCAGCATTTTCACAGCATCATCTTTCAGGATTTGAAATAGCTCAGCTGGAATTCCATCAGCTCCACTAGCTTTTATTTTAAGCATAGTGGGACCTTAAAGATGGCCTAATATGCCTGTGGGACAAAATGCTCATAAGCAGAAACTATAGGATGAGCTCTGTCTCAGTTTGGCAGCATTGGACAGAGAATATGCCACACTCATCATCAACAGTAGGGAAAACCATCATGGGAAGAAGTTTTGGATGTCTCTGATTTGACTGATTACAATTTAAATGAAAAATAATGAAATGTCAACACGTACCTGAAATTGATTGGAATAAATTATCAGCCATCCGTCAGCATTGGTGTTCAAAATAGAGATTGTTCAATGAACAAGCAAAAGGTTACATTTGCCACTTGAATATCAGACTTGAGAAATCTTGCCCCCAAACCTGTTACACACACGTATTGTATAACCACATAATGTGCTTCGCTAAGGGCAATTTGAGCAAAGGTTTAGATTAGGGGGAACAGAAATAAAATTTCCGATATCCGTAATTCTGTTCTGCTCACCCTCAGGCATTTCAATATATAATTTCAACAAAATATTTTACCCAGATGGCACATAGGGTTAATCAACACCATTAAGCTTAAACTATGCAAGTTTTCTCTTTAACACATATTTCTATAACTCAGCATCATCAGGAAGTTATGTTTTTAAAGCAGCAATACATTTGCAGTTATTTTCTTTTACTTGAATGTGAGATTAATTCTAATTGAGTGTACTTAGAATTTATAAATTTTACAGAAGGAATAGCACAGTTATTAGCCCTAATGAAGCCCCTGTGGTGTGTCAGCCCAACCAGTGACTATTTACCACATGTCTTATTTGGCCTTCAAATTCTTCCTCTGCCACAACATGCTATTGCTAAGTTAATTATAATCTAGAACTCCCATTAAGTTTATGTGCATGCGTTGCCTTGCAGTCTTCAAAATTTAATCATGACTTCTGAAACAAAAATTTCCATTTTAAGGAAACTATGCTTTCCATTAGAGTTTAATAAATTAGAAATATAAAAAGGATGTTTTTTCCTGCTTTTCAAAATATAAGTGAAAATTTCTAACTAATGGAAAGACATTTGTGCTGGAAATGAACACAACATATACCAAGTTTTAGCCCCAAGCCAGTTTTTATGACCAAGTCACCAGATCCTAAAAAGAAGTGTTTATGGTAGAAATGTCACTTCTTTAATATACAGACAGTAATTTCAAGGTTTTTATTACTTTAATTATTTTTGTTAATAATCTAGAGGCTCAAAAATGTTTCTTGATTGTAGTGCCATATATCTATTAAAATATTCTTTTATATCTTCTATCATCAGATTTGTCTGCTTCAAGATCTATTTTTCATTGAGATATTTCTGCACCTAGTTAGAAACACACACTAATAAATGTAGTGCTTCTAAGGCTACATGGACTACTGGCTTCACTCAAGAAACAGTTACATCAGAAAGATTAAAATTCTCCTTAATTTATTGTTAAAAATAAAGAGTATCTCCATTTACTTATTTAGTAAGGAGCTTGTATGTGGCCATTGCTCTTTTTGGCATACTTAAATGCTTTGCTCCTCATCCCATTGATTTCCATCTTCATTTAGGAAGAAGAATGAATTATGGCAAACACTTATTACACTTACTGAATATTTATTACATACCAAATACTGTTATAATGCTTTACATTCATTAATTTATTTAACCATCACTGTGAAACCCTTGGGTACTCACAGGTGAATAAACAAAGGTAGACTTCCCCACAATATCACAAACAGGTAGATGATAGAGAAAGTAGTAAAATCTAGCTAAGTGACAGATATAGTCTTAACCACTTTGTTGCACCACCTCCCATATGAGACTCAGTTGGTTGGGAAGATTTCTTGGAGAAGGGAATGGCTACCCACTCCTGTATTCTTGCCTGGAGAATCCCATGGATAGAGCCTACAGTCCATGGGGTCTCAAAGAGTCAGGCACAGCTGGAGTGGGTTGTGCCTGACTGATGCACACTCAGAACTGTGATAAACACAGTTCTGCTTGGTAAGGCTCAAACCTGTTATTGCCCAGAATTTTTAACAATGAAATGAGACCTCACTATTCCACTTGATACATTATAAATAAGGAAGGTTAATAGAGGATTATCAAAAATAGGCTGTAAAATCCAAACTTAAAGGGAACAAATAGCTTAAGAGATTAAATGTTTGTATTGCCTAGTATTGATCCTTCAGATATCTCATTGAAAAATAAAAAATGTAACTAAACAAATGTATGGGTATTACTAAAGTCAGTTAGACTTAATTGTTCTGATTTAAAGATCTGGCATTCCTATCATGCCACACAGCTTTAACTTACTCCCTTGAATTTATTAATGACAACATTAAGCATCCTCAGGCAATTCTTTTTAGTTAAAAGAATTTTAGCAATTACATTTAAGTTATTAGCATTGGTTTATGGCTAAATGTATTAGCTCATGAAATTACTTTAACTCTAAGGTTTAACATAATTTATTTTATTTAATATGCAGTTGAAAATGAGAAATTATTTTCCCAAGGTAGTCTGTATCAAAAGCTATTTATAGAAAAAAGTATTTATTATAAGAAGAAACTGTCCACACATTCAGTCATTTATTCATTAATTCAACAAATGCTTACTGAGCAGTTAGCTATTTGCCAAATATTTTTATTGCAGTGAACAAAACACACAAAGGTCCTACCTTGATGGAACTTACATTCTTATTGCAGGAGACATTCAATTACTCTATACACAAATGAATACATATAATGTCAGGAGCCGAAAGACAGTTAAGAAAAGTTAAGGGCCTAGAGTAATGACGGAGCGTATTACTGAGACGTGTTATATGAAAAGGCCTCTTGGGGAAGATGTCATTTGAAGAGAGGCTGAATGAACTATGGAAATAAACCGCATATGCCAAGTCTCAAAGACAGGAGAATGAGGAGTTTCTGCTATATTTTTACTGTATTTATACTAATGGTAGAGGGCAGAACTGCTTTCTGCAAAAAATATGGGCTTAAAGGGAAATTGGAGCCTTTGTGGCTCAAACGGTAAAGAATCTGCCTGCAATGCGAAAGACCTGGGTTCAATCCCTGGGTCAGGAATATACCCTGGAGAAGGAAATGGCAATCTACTCCAGTATTCTTGCTTAGAAAAGTCCATGGACAGAGGAGCCTTGGCAGGCTCCATGGGATTCTGAAGAGTTGGACATGACTGAGTGACTGAGTGACTAACACTTCACTTCATGGAAACTCTAGAAAAATAATAATTTTGGGCTTCCCTGGTGGCTCAGACGGTAAATAATCCACCAGCAATGTGGGAGACATGGGTTCGATCCCTGGTTGGGAAGATCCCCTGGAAGAGGGCATGGCAACCCACTCCAGTATTCTTGGTCTTCCCTGGTGGCTCAGATAGTAAAGAATCTACCTTCAATGTGGGAGACCTGGGTTCAATCCCTAGGTTAAGAAGATCCCCTGGAGGAGGGCATGGCAACCCCAATATTCTTGCCTGGAGAATCCCCATGGACAGAGGAGCCTGGCAGCTTACAGCCCATGGGGTCACAGAGAGTCAGACATAACTAAGCACAGCACATCTTGGGCTTCCCTTGTGGCTCAGATGGTAAAGAATCGCCTGCAGTGTGAGAGACCTGGATTTGATCCCTAGGTTGGGAAGATCCCCTGGAGGAGGGAATGGCTCCCTACTCCAGTATTCTGGCCTGGAGAATTCCATGAAGAGCCTGGCAGGCTACAGTCCACAGGGTCACAGAGTTGGACATGACTGAGTGACTTTCACTTTCAAAGGGGGATTAAGATTAAGAGCAGATCCTGAAATATCTTTACAGCTGTGAAACCAGAGAATATGTGTCATTGGTACCACAAACTGGGTTACCCTAACAGGTAGCTAAGTTTGAATGGAGACAACCATAGTGAATATGTAAAGTGCATAAAAGCTACAGGTTGGAAATCAGTTGGCAATGCCTAGTGTCATAACATGACTGTCAAGAGCTAAGAGACTGCAGAAGACAATAAGGTTCTAGGAGCATGAGCCAGCCATTCAATGTGCTTGAGAGACAGTCCAACCCACATATGCAGCTGAGAGCTGCATAAGGCTAGGCATACCCCTGGTTGGTTGGAGAAAGCTGGGAAAGGAGCCTTGTTCTTTCTTGGAGTAGGTTCTTACCCCCAGTGCAGCAACTGAGCAAAGCAAAGCTTTCTCTCCTGCTGAAGTAATATTTTGACTCTCTCTGGCTAGGAAAAAATCACATATAGACCCAGTGCAATGTGGTGGCTCATTACCCTGTTCACCAAATAGAAGCTAACATGCATTACTAATGCATGGAGAGAAAAGACAAAACTTGGTGTGTTATTGGAGGAAAAATTAGATCACTGTGTCCAGAAGTCAGTAAGTGAGCAGGAATCCTCGGAAATAACATCAAATAAATGAGCAACTGAACTGAACTCAACTGAAATAGTTAAGTTGCCAAGACCAAATCCTATAGAGCTTAGAAGGGCAGACAGGTCCTAATCATACAGACTTTAGGACTTTGGATTTTTGTATAAATGTGATAAGAAGCAACTGGAAGGTTATGAGCAAGGGAATAAGTAATCTGTCTTCAATTTTAGAAGGAACATTCTGGCAGTTGTGTGGAGAATAGGATCTAGGGATCAAAAAGGAAAAACTGAAAATGAGTTAAGTAGCTATCCAGATAGAAGATTACGGAGGATTAAACATCACTGAGCCATGGTGATTGTAATAAATGGTCAGGTTGTGAATATGTTTTTAAAGATAAAGCCAACAGAATTTTCTGATGGACTAGATATAGTTTCTGAGAAAAAGAGAGAAGTCTATAGATTACAAGGTATTTTTGGCTTAATCCAACTGAATATATGTCCTATTGACTGGGATGATAGACACAGGGAAAGGAGTAAATTTAACAGCGGCTCAAAAAGGAATCACTAGCCTCATTTAGGTATATTAAGGTTAAAATACCTAATAGAAATCAAGTAAGGGACGTGAAGTTCCAAGTGAAGAAGAAAGTTTGGCCTCAAACTATAAATACTTGCATTATGATTATATGGATATCATTTAAAGACATGGAACTGCAGGAGATCACCTAGGGAGTAAGTATAAATACAGACAATGTCTGAGTGTGCTTCCCGAGCCAAACAGATATTAACTAGAAAATCAAGGTGAGGTGAGGACTGAGAGCCAGTGGCTTGGGGCTATACCGGTCCTTGAGCTGTGTGCTTTCAGTGAGGTGGCAGAGTACACTGAGGACAGAACAGGAGAAAAGGCAATGGAGGTGGCTATTACAGACAACCATTGTGAGGTGCGTGGTGTAAAGCCGAATTAAAATGTGAGCTGTCAGCAGATGAATGGATAAGAAAGCTGTGGTACGTATACACAATGGAGTGTTACTCAGCCATTAAAAAGAATACATTTGAATCAGTTCTAATGAGATGGATAAAACTGGAGCCGATTATACAGAGTGAAGTAAGCCAGAAAGAAAAACACCAATACAGTATACTAACACATATATATGGAATTTAGAAAGATGGTAATGATAACCCTGTATGCGAGATAGCAAAAGAGACACAGATGTATAGAACGGACTTTTGGACTCTGAGGGAGAGGGAGAGGGTGGGATGATTTGGGAGAATGGCATTGAAACATGTATACTATCATGTAAGAAATGAATCGCCAGTCTATGTTCGATACAGGATACAGGATGCTTGGGGCTGGTGCACGGGGATGATCCAGAGAGATGATATGGGGTGGGAGGTGGGAGGGGGATTCAGGATTGGGAACTCATGTACACCTGTGGTGGATTCATGTCAATGTATGGCAAAACCAATACAGTATTGTAAAGTAAAATAAAGTAAAAATAAAAATTTTTTAAAAAATAAAGTGTGAGCTGTATGGGGAGGGGGGAGGGAGGAGGGTTCAGGATGGGGAACACGTGTATACCTGTGGCGGATTCATGTTGATATATGGCAGAATCAATACAGTATTGTGAAGTAATTAACCTCCAATTAAAATAAATAAATTTATATTTTTAAAAAATAAAAGCAAATGAAAGTGTAGGACAAGGGTAAAATTCATGATTTATTTACCTTGAGGAAACTTCTAGGTTAAAATCAACAGACTTTAAGAGGAAAAAAACCTTTTTTAAATATTTCTGGTCTCACAAATAGCACTAGATATTCCTTAGGAAATGGAACAAGGCAGAAATACACAGTAGTTCTAGGAGCAGAAGTGGGAAAGTTCTTAAGCTCCAGAAACCAACAGAAGCACATGGAAATTAAATTATATTAATAATTGGAACTAAAAGTGCTCTCTAAGAGTCAGGGGCCAGGACTCCTCTGGCAGTCCAGTGATTAGGACTTCACACTTCCACTGCAAGGAGTCCAGGTTCAGTCCCTGGTCCGGGAGCCAAGACCCCTCATGCCAAGGGATGCGAAGGGGTCAGTGACCATGCCACTAGAGATTGTCATCCTAAGTGAAGTAAGCCAGAAAAAGACAAATGTCATATGATATCATTTATATGTGGAAATTAAAATACAACACAAATGAACCTATCTATGAAGCAGAAACAGACTCATAGACATAGAGAACAGATTTGTGGTTGGTAAGGGGGAGGAAGGATGAAGAAGGAACAGACTGGGAGTTTGGGACTAGTAGATGAAAATGATTCCATTTAGAATGGATGGACAACAAGGTCCTACTGTATAGCACAAGGAGCTATATTCAATATCCTGGAATAAACCATAATGGAAAAGAATATGAAAAAGGATGTATATCTACGTGTATAACTAAGTCACTCTGTTGCACAGAAGAAATTAATACAACATTGTAAATCACCTATACTTAAATTTTTAAAAAACCATGTCTGAGCCAAACTTATTACTCAAACTTTGCCTATCACTTGTCCAACTTTTGAGCAGGTACTGGGGGAAAAAAACAAAAACAAAAACAAAAACTGTTGACCACTAGTTTGGCTTATATGAAACTATTCTTATGTTGAGAGGACTTAATTGTGACCACTTGCCCAGAAATTGAACGAAGACACCTTTTGTCTTAGAGACTCTCTTAAAGATATCTTCAGTATCATTAGACAGCATACAGCCAAAGCGGCAACAGAAGTTAGACAGTTCAATCCTCAACTGCCAAGCAGGACAGAGAAGGAGTATGTGAACATTTTACTTAAGAAAAATCTGCAAATCAAAACTACAAAACACATAAGAAAAATAACAATAAGAAAAAAAGTCAAAAATTTGGAAGTGAATTTGTTTCAGGTGACATTAAAAAATCAGAATGGTTTGGGGAAAGTACTTCAAATATTTTAGAATTCTAAATGATATCAACCAATATCTGAAATCCTATTCAGAGGCAGACACTGTTCTAGGTGCCGGGAACAGAGCAGATAAAACAAGACACCCAATATCGTTACCTTCATGGAGCTTGCATTTCATGTAAGTAAGAATAATTGAAGAAATAATGCCCATGAAAGTAGGCAAGAAATTCTGAAATAGAACAAAAAGAAATGAGTCTGTATGAGATTCATTAATCGAAGTACTGGAAATAAGATAGTAACATTTTTATGCAAAAAATGAATAAACTCTAGATTGGAAACTTTAAAAGAATTAATATATTGGAAAACCAGGAACACATGCAGACATGCAATCATCAATTAAAACATGAAGAATCAGTTAAGAGATTTAGCGTAAAGAGAGCTTTAGAAGAAAAAAGAGGAATTAGTGAGGAATCAATATTTTGAGAGGTGAAGATAAAGAATTTTGCAGGAATAAAAATTCATTAGTATTCTATTCAGAAGGACTCTCTGAGAGCTAAGCAGAAGTAATAAAAAAAAATCAGTGCATAGAAACATTATAGCATGATTGCAAAATCTCAAAGATAAAGAGAATCCTTAAAGCCACCTGAGGTAAAAAGCTGATGACTTACAAAGGAATAATAATTATACCTACAGCAGTTTCCTTATCAGCTTAGTCATGCTGGGAGAAAATGGAATAATGTGTGCAAATTGTCAACCTATACCTAAAATGTAATACCCTACTATTACTCTTGAAGGAGAGAAAATTAAATGACTTTATGTTGAAAAAGGTTAAGATAACTTGCCAATATCAGACACACAATAAAATCTGTAAAGCCAGAGCTTCAACAAGAAGAAAATCCAACCCAGGATGAATGAATGAGATAAAAATATATAGTTGACTCTCATTCACAAGTTGTGTTGTAGAAAGTCACTGGGAACACTCAATTCATGAACACTGAACCGGTGCTCCTCAGGGAAACACACATATCTCTCACAGACATTATAATCTTAAATCACTCATTCCGCTAAATTTTATTTATTTTACAAAAAAGAAAACAAAGTTCAAAAGCTTTAAGTGACTTGCCTGAGGCCACTGCCACCAACTGGTGCCAGAGTGGGGACTTAAACCCCATCCAGCCTACTCCAAGCCAGATCTTCCTGCCCTCCACTGCACTGCCTATAATGCGTAATCCTCCTGTCATCCTTGCAGAGGAGCTGAAGCAAGAAGGCAAGCAAGGCCTTGTGACCTCAGCTACAAATATCTGTCTTGGTGGATTCAAATGTCTCATCACTAAGTGCATAACTACAAATAATCATGAAAGCCAACGGTATGGATTTGGAGGTTACAAATAAACTTTAGTGAGTAGATGTCATACTACTTACATACTAGTGAGTAGTATGAAATCTGGAAACCATAGACTATATATCTATCTATATGTATAGTCAGTTACATCAGTACAGTTTACTAATACTTAAAAAACAAATAAGTGGTTTATTTTGTTCTTAAAAAAATAAGCAGAAATATCAGGCAGAAAAGCAAGATAGAAGGACACTGTTCATAAAATAAGTAGATGATGTTAAGTTCTATATGTCATTGGTGAATAAGAGATATCAAATTTTGCAGAAAAGATTTATCATAGTAAGTCTAAGACTGCTATTCTTAGATAACTTACAAAGTTTGCCCTTGGCTGACCTCCAGGAACTACTAATTGAGCAAAGTTCCCACCGTTCCCTAAATGATATGGTGGCTCACTGAACCCACATGTTTGTGTAAACAACACGGTTTATGCTGAACACCTGCTTTCTCTGTGGGAATCTGGAACTTTGATACAGGTTAGGCATAGGGCACTGAATCCAAAACACCCAAGCCCTGAGTTTCTAACGAGCCTCCTCAGTAGACAGTACTTCACTCCTGTTGTTACAGCTCATTGCTGGAGGAACTAAGTGATCCTTTGTGACAGCACTGGCAGAGGACTCGCAGATGCTCGTGTCTCGTTTCCTGCAAACTTTGCCCTGTATGCCTTTTCCCTGTGCTGATCCCGCGTTGTCTTCTCTTGCTGGGATGTCAGTAAACCATAACCGTGAGATGGCTAGATCATGAGCCTCCAAGTGAATCGCTGAATCCGCAGGTGAGCTGGAGGACAACCACACACAAACGAATCGAGATATTTTAAGAAACATTTATTTGTTGAAATTGTGTAGCCTTAGGGAGTGTTGTGTCCAGTGGTGATAGCATATCTAAACTAAAGGAATTTCCTTCCCACCATATACAGCTATAAACTGGACAAAACATATAAAGCATCTCACTTTTTGAGCACTAGAAAACAGGTAAAGCAAGGTCATAATCTATGAGAGAAAGAAAAAATAGGAGGTGAGCTACACATTTGCTGAGTTCCCTGCCTTGGAGGTCTTTCCCTCTGCTGGTACAGAGGGCAGAAGCTCACTCAAGTGCGGTGCAGTCTCATCCGGCTGAGAAGCAGGAACTTGTCCAAGGCTACCAAACTATTAAATTGGGGATCAAGGTAGTAGGAAACAATGCTGCATGGAGTGGGTGCAAGTCTATACTTCCACCAAGGTATTGATAGGTGTTGGGAAAATCCATCAAGAGAGATTATTGTAACAGGCCAAGGGGAGTCATTGTCAAACACAGAAGTCATTATTCAGAAGTCATAGAGTAGAGATACTCATTGTCCCTAAGCAGTAAGGGCTTTAGTCAGGGGAGAACTAGGAAAACTATAGGGTAGAAGCAAGAGAGTAAAGAATGAACCCTGATAGAAAGTTCCCAGATGTTAAAAATGCTTATTTTGAAAGACAAGTAGTACCTGTCCTCCAAAAGGAGAATAACCTGCTGTTGATTAGTGGGCATTGAAACGTGCCATCCTTTGATTTCATTTTCTCTAAGTCTTTGTGGTCTGACACAAATGTTTCCATCTCATGTTTTACGGTTTTTCTTTTATTATCTATTTCCTATTTATGCATCCATGCAACATATTATATAAAATATGTTTAAAATATATATTAATACCATAAAATTATGTTCAATGAAGCAACTCCTGTGTATCCCCCAGCCTCGCTCTTGACCTCAGATCCAAACTATCTAATACTCTATCTCCACAAACTCAAAAGTTGAGTATTTTCTAAACACATTGAGTATCTTCTCTAAACCTGATATTCCTGTGCTTCCTTTTGTGCTCAATACAAATTAATATTCATAGTACATACAACTCAAGGCCTTGGAGAGACATTTGAAGACACCCGAAAGGGTCAAAATCTAAAAAACTTGGAGCCACATTAGAAGACTTCTTGCTTCACCACCTCCCACCCTACCCTGCTCAGGAACCAATTGGTTGCCAAGTCATGTAGATGCCATTCCATACTCTATAATCCTGACAGATTCATGTTCCCAAAGTAAAGCTCTAACCACATCATTTCCCTGCTCCCAAAGCACTCCTCACCTAGTGCACATTACTTTAATTGAAGAGGAGCTATGAAAAAATAAATAGCCTCATATACTAAATTTATAATCACTAAATATAGCAAGAGCAGTAATGTTGCAAGAACCTTGAATCATCACAGCACTTTAGGTTCAGGAAAGCATTGAGTACTATTAAGCCACTAATGAAGTACAGTAGACAAATTCAGTTACAGCAACAAATGGCAGTAGTATAAATAATGGCAGCCCATTTAAAATGTAATAGCACATTTTGCTCCCAGCAGACTTTGATTTCTGTCTGTCTGTTCTACAATCATCAAAGATATATGCAAATTGTGTGTGTGCACATATGTGTGTGTGTGGGGAAAAAAAGAGAATTCCATTTATTTTTAGTAATCTGTTCTTTTCGCAGCAATGCCCACTAGCAGAAATACTTTGATTGAAGAGGAAAAAGCATATATCACCACACATCCATTTGTGATGAATTCACCAGAAATATAATGTATATTTATAATATTCCAGTTGTAAAGTCTCCCTGCATTAGTGTTGCATGTTAAATAAAGAGAGAGGAAAATGAGATAGAAAAAATAGCTACATTTCTATTTAACTTTTTGTAACAATGTAAAGAAATAGAAGTCTCTTTAAAAGCAGGCATACTTAGATTGGGCTTCCTAGGTGGAGCTAGTGGTAAACAACCTGCCTGCCATTTCAGGAGACATAAGAGACACGGGTTCAATCCCTGGGTTGGGAAGATCCCCTGGAGAGGGGCATGGCAACCCACTCCAATATGCTTGTCTGGAGAATCCCATGGACAGAGGAGCCTGGCAGGCTGCAATTCATAGGGTTGCAAAGAGTCGGACATGACTGAAATGAGTTAGCGTGCACGCATACTTAGATTGGTGGTAATTCACCTCATTGTGTTCATGTTAGCTAAGCACTCCACAGCACTCAATTGCCATTATCCCTATTATCTCTTTTTATCCATTTATCCATTTTTAGCACTCTTTCTGTAGTAGTATACATCACCTCTACTCCCCTAAAGCTACGTATATAACATATAATCTTTTAATTTCCTTAGTAATTAGTTGAAATAAAAAGCGAGATTTCCAGCACAAACATCCTCAAATTTCTGCCATTTTTCTTCCAGAAAATTGTCCACACCCACACTTCTCTTCTCTTCCTTCCTATGTATGACCATGAATGTTCTTCCTATTCTAGAGCAATTCTTCCACTTGTTTTATTTTTATAAATAGTTTATTTCTCATGGGAAAAGTAATACATACTTTGTCGTTCAGTCACTGTGTTAGTCGCTCAGTCGTGCCCGACTCTTTACGACCCAATGGACTGCAATCCACCAGGTTCCTCTGTCCGTGAGATTTTCCAGGCAAGGATGCTGGAGTGGGTTGCCATTTCCTTCTCAGGGGGATCTTCCCAACCCAGGGATCGAACCCGGGTCTCCTGCACTGCAGGCAAATTCTTTACCGACTAAGCTACAAGGGAAGCTAAGTCATGTCCAACTGTGCGACCTCATGAACTGCAGCACACCAGGCTTCCCTGTCCTTCACCATCTCCCAGAGTTTGCTTAAACTAACATCCATTGTGTCAATGATGCTATCCAATCATCTCATCCTCTTCTTCTCCTGCCCTCAATCTTCCCCAGCATCAGGGAAAGATTTTACCACACATGTTAAAATAAAATGCTGAAACTTCACTGTGAAAATAATATCAACATAAAACAATCTTATACCAGATCCTTGGTGCCCCTTCCCTAACAAGAAATTTAATAACTTTTTACACAAAATGAAGACATGGCTTTGTATGTCTTTTGATGGAGTATGCTCAGTTCTTATTTCTTCAGTGTTTCCATGCTTGTTTAGCTTCATAGTCTCCTCTACTTGACTCTTAAGTTTTTGTTTTACAGTTTTATGTTCTGCTATTACCACTCCTTCCAAAGTGCAGACTCTTTACTGAAATATATACATTATATATACTTTAATAGTCATCTATTTGGCATTACAAGCTTCTATCGCTAAGCAAATTTGAACTTGTGTAAAAGTAGCAAACATAGCTCTTATGGGACATGTACACTTATGATGTACATGAGTCTTCAACTTATCCTGTCCAAAACTCAAGTCATCTTTAAGAAATGCCTGAACTTTAAAAAATCACAGCAGTTACTAGCCTGGCATGGTTACTTTTGGTGATACAGTCTCTTCAAAAATGTATTAGCCTTTTACTTTAGTTGTGTCTTGTCATTTTAAAGTACCTGCAAACAGGGATGTGGTCTAAACATTGTCAATAAACCTAAAGAATCTAATCTTTAATTGACAGGCCATTATATCTATCATCTGCTTCATTTGCTTAATGGCCATTAACTAGATACACTTTAAAAATGTAGTACTTGCTGGGAAGGCAATACTTTAATCTCATTTTTTGCTAATTGGGGCCCCAATCTAATATCCTGCTAAGGCTGAGACTTTGTTCCCTCTGATAGTATCAATTCTAGAAGAAAATTTGGTTGTTATTATTGTTTTATGCCAACATTTAAGGTTTCAAATTACATACCCAAAAAACTAACCAAAAGAAAGGCTCTATTTTCTGACCTTTCAGTTTTCCCACAGGCTAGACAGGCTACCTGTATTCTTAGTTTATTCACTTCTTATTGGATATTGCTAAAATCATTGAGATAACTACTACATGCCAGTCTTTTGCATTTTTCCATAATTAAACTTATGAGGCATAATAAGCTTCACCTAGCACCAACTTCCGGAGAAAGCCACTCCAGTACTCTTGCCTGGAAAATCCCATGGACAGAGGAGCCTGGTAGGCTGCAGTCCACCCACTCCAGTGTTCTTGCCTGGGAAATCCCAGGGACAGCCCTGGTGGGCTGCCGTCTATGGGATCGCACAGAGTCAGACATGACTGAAGCGACTTAGTAGCAGCAGCAGCAGCAGCAGCACCACCACCACCACCAACTTCACTTGACTTCGAAAGATAAAGGACGGGGAATGGTGAAGCATGCACAGCAAGAAAAGAGCAGAAGTCTCATGACACCAGACATAGCTTGCAGTTACCCAGGCACTCCTCCTCATCTCTCCTGCACTAGTCCCAGTACTCGGCAGCTTCGTCACATCAGTGCTGTCATGTCTGATGCTGCGGCCCCATGGACTGTAGCCTGCCAGGCTCCTCTGCCCTTGGAATTCTCCAGGCAAGAATACCGGAGCTGCTTGCCACTTCCTACTCCCTGGAATCTTCCTGACCCAGGGATCAGAACCAAGTCTCATGAGTCTCCAGCATTGGCAGGTGGATTCATTACCACTGAGCCACCTAGGAAGCCCCTTATCCCATCAATACCAGTGATCATTAATCTCAGTGAAGAAGTAAAAAAAAGCTTGTTCTAACATACAGAACTTGACCTAATTCTCCTTTATCTTTGTGAATGTAATGTACTGACAGTTCCTTGAGTTAGTGTTGCAAGAGGATTTGCCAAGAGTCATCAGATGAAACTTGAGGAAAGGCTATAGAGCCCGTCATGAATGTTCCTCATCACCATTTCTCTTAACTCCCTAGTCCAGATTAGCACATATGTCTTTCATCCTATATAGTAAGATCAAAATACTTTTAAAAGATCACACATTTTTGAGCTTCAGATACGTTTCTTTCTGTCCACCTTCTGCCCACCTGTGTCTTTCAGCATCACCTTGTGTCAGTCAAAACCGTGTTTATTCTGTGTGATTTTCTGTACTTTCCAAATTTTCTACCCTGAAAAATATTACCATTAAAATATATCTTTAAAAAGAATTATATAGAATTGTTTAGATAAATTTGTGGAAATGCCAAGAATTCATTGTGTTTAGAGATAGAGATAGAAAGATATATATAGAAAGATGAGTTTTATGAGAAGCTGTGTTTCCTATATATCTGTATGTGTTCTGTATATCTCCTGTATTCTCTGTATGTATACAGTATATATATATATATATATATATATATATATATATATTTATATATATATATACACACATATAAGGAAGTGAGTGATAGTCACTCAGTCCTGTGCAACTCTTTGCAACCCATTACCACAGTCCACCAGGCTCCTCTGTACATGGAATACGCTAGGAAAGAATACTAGAGTGGGTTGCCATTCCCTTCTCTAGGGGATCTTCCTGACCCAGGAATCTAACATGGATCTCCTGCATTGAAGGCAGATTCTTTACACTCTGAGCCACCAGGGAAGCCCATATGCATGTATACATACATACAAAGAAAAATAGTTTCTCATGAAATGCATATTTCAGTTGAGTTCAGTCACTCAGTCATGTCCGACTCTTTGCGACCCCATGAATCGCAGCATGCCAGGCCTCCCTGTCCATCACCAACTCCCACAGTTCACACAAACTCATGTCCATCGAGTCGGTGATGCCATCCAGCCATCTCATCCTCTGTCATCCCCTTCTCCTCCTGCCCCCTATCCCTCCCAGCATCACAGTCTTTTCCAATGAGTCAACTCTTCTCATGAGGTGGCCAAAGTATTGGGATTTCGGCTTTAGCATCACTCCTTCCAATGAACACCCAAGACTGATCTCCTTTAGAATGGACTGGTTGGGATTCCTTGCAGTCTAAGGGACTCTCAAGAGTCTTCTCCAACACCACACTTCAAAAGCATCAATTCTTTGGCTCTCAGCTTTCTTCACAGCCCAACTCTCATATCCATACATGACCACTGGAAAAACCATAGCCTTGACTAGACAGAACTTTGTTGGCAAAGTAATGTCTCTGCTTTTGAATATGCTATCTAGGTTGGTCATAACTTTTCTTCCAAGGAGTAAGCGTCTTTTAATTTTATGGCTGCAATCACCATCTGCAGTGATTTTGGAGCCCCCCAAAATAAAGTCTGACACTGTTTCCACTGTTTCCCATCTATTTCCCATGAAGTGATGGGACCAGATGCCATGATCTTTGTTTTCTGAATGTTGAGCTTTAAGCCAACTTTTTCACTCTCCTCTTTCACTTTCATCGAGGCTTTTTAGTTCCTCTTCACTTTCTGCCATAAGGGTGGTGTCATCTGCATATCTGAGGTTATTGATATTTCTCCCAGAAATCTTGATTCCAGCTTGTGCTTCTTCCAGCCCAGCGTTTCTCATGATGTACTCTGCATACAAGTTAAATAAGCAGGGTGACAATATACAGCCTTGATGTACTCCTTTTCCTATTTGGAACAAGTCAGTTGTTCCATGTCCAGTTCTAACTGTTGCTTCATGACCTGCATATAGTTTTCTCAAGAGGCAGGTCAGGTGGTCTGGTATTCCCATCTCTTTCAGAATTTTCCACACTTTATTGTGATCCACATAGTCAAAGGCTTTGGCATACTCAATAAAGCAGAAATAGATGTTTTTCTGGAACTCTCTTGCCTTTTCCATGACCCAGCAGATGTTGGCAATTTGATCTCTGGTTCCTCTGCCTTTTCTAAAACCAGGTTGAACATCTGGAAGATCACGGTTCACGTATTGCTGAAGCCTGGCTTGGAGAATTTTGAGCATTACTTCACTAGCATGTGAGATGAGTGCAGTTTTGCGGTAGTTTGAGCATTCTTTGGCATTGCCTTTCTTTGGGATTGGAATGAAAACTGACCTTTTCCAATCCTGTGGCCACTGCTTAGTTTTCCAAATTTGCTGGCATATTGAGTGCAGCACTTTCACAGCATCATCTTTCAGGATTTGAAATAGGTCAGCTGGAATTCCATCACCTCCACTAGCTTTGTTCATAGTGATGCTTTCTAAGGCCCACTTGACTTCACATTCCAGGATGTCTGGCTCTAGATTAGTGATCACCTCATTGTGATTATCTGGGTCGTGAAGATCTTTTCTGTACAGTTCTTCCATGTATTCTTGCCACCTCTTCTTAATATCTTCTGCTTCTGTTAGGTCCATACCATTTCTGTCCTTTATCAAGCCCATCTTTGCATGAAATATTCCCTTGGTATCTATAATTTTCCTGAAGAGGTCTCTAGTCTTTCCCATTCTGTTGTTTTCTTCTATTTCTTTGCATTGACACCTGAGGAAGGCTTTCTCATCTCTCCTTGCTCTTCTTTGGAACTCTGCTTCAGATGCTTATATCTTTCCTTTTCTCCTGTGTTTTTGCTTCTCTTCTTTTCACAGCTATTTGTAAGGCCTCCCCAGACAGCCATTTTGCTTTTTGCATTTCTTTTCCATGGCCAATCTGATCACACGGACCACAGACTTCTCTAAATCAGTGAAACTAAGCCATGCTGTGTGGTGCCACCCAAGAGAGACGGGTCATGGTCGAGAGCTCTGACAGAATGTGGTCCACTGGAGAAGGGAATGGTAAACCACTTCAGTATTCCTTGCCTTGAGAACCCCATGAACAGTATGGAAAGGCAAAATGATAGGATACTGAAAGAGGAACTCCCCAGGTCAGTAGGTGCCCAATATGCTACTGGAGATCACTGGAGAAATAACTCCAGAAAGAATGAAGGGATGGAGCCAAAGCAAAAAAAAAAAAAAAAAAAAAAAAAAACCCAGTTGTGGATGTGACTGATGATAGAAGCAAGGTCTGATGCTGTAAAGAGCAATATTGTATAGGAACCTGGAATGTTAGGAGTCAAACAGGAGATGGCAAGAGTGAATGTCGACATTCTAGGAATCAGCAAACTAAAATGGACTGGAATGGGTGAATTTAACTCAAATGACCATTATATCTACTACTGTGGGCAGGAATCCCTTAGAAGAAATGGAGTAGCCCTCATGGTCAACAGAAGAGTCTGAAATGCAGTACTTGGATGCAATCTCAAAAATGACAGAATGATCTCTGTTCATCTCCAAGGCAAACCATTCAATATCACAGTAATCCAAGCCTATGCCCCAACCAGTAACGCTGAAGAAGCTGAAGTTGTATGGTTCTATGAAGATCTACAAGACCTTTGAGAACTAACATCCAAAAACAAAAACAAAAAATGTCCTTTTCATTATAGGGGACTGGAATGCAAAAGTAGGAAGGCAAGAAACACCTGGGGTAATGGGCAACTTTGGTCTTGGAATACGGAAAGAAGCAGGGCAAAGGCTAATAGAGTTTTGCCAAGAGAACGCACTGGTCATAGCAAACACCCTCTTCCATCAACTCCAGAGAAGACTACACAGGGACATCACCAGATGGTCAACACCGAAATCAGATTGATTATATTCTTTGCAGCCAAAGATGGAGAAGCTCTATACAGTCAGCATAAACAAGACCAGGAGCTGACTGTGGCTCAGGTCATGAACTCCTTATTGCCAAATTCAGACTTAAATTGAAGAAAGCAGGGAAAACCACTAGACCATTTAGGTATGACATAAATCAAATCCCTTATGATTATACAGTGGAAGTGAGAAATAGATTTAAGGGACTAGATCTATAGAGTGCCTGATGATCTATGGATGGAGGTTTGTGACATTGTACAGGAGACAGAGATCAAGACCATCCCCATGGAAAAGAAAGGCAAAAAAGCAAGATGGCTGTTTGGGGAGGCCTTACAAAATGCGTATTTACTATGTGTAAATACGTATGTACAAGTACATATTTCCCTCAATTTTTTAACATGTTTACAATTGTTGAAATAAATTCTCTAACTTGAGTTTCTGACCCTTATTAAAACCAAACTTAATCCCCAGATTTTATTTCTTTAACTGCCGTAATTAAAATGATGTCTCTGCTTTTTAATATGCTGTCTAGGTTTGTCATAGCTTTCCTTCCAAAGGAAGAGTTATTAGTATATGCTTCTAGCTAGGACTGGATGGAGAGTGAGTCTAGAAGAAAGAGGAGGTTTGGTTAAGACAGACCTATGCACACAGCAGGGGGAACTGAGAAAGCAGCATAGACATATATGCACTATCATGTGTAAAATGGGTAACTAGCAGGAAGCTGCTGTGTAACACAGGGAGCCCAGCCTGGTGCTCTGTGATGACCTAGAGGTGTGGAATCGGGGAGAGGGAGGCTCAACAGGGAGGGGATATATTTATAATTATGAGTGATTTGTATTGGTATATGGCAGAGAGCACCACAACATTTTAAAGTGAGTAATCCTCCAATTAAAAAAGGGTGATCTCTGATGTGACGTTTAGAATTTCATTAGCAAAATTTATGTGCATCCTTTATAATAAAGATTATTTCAGTACTGTTCTATATTGTAAGATTCTTAAATTCCATCTTAGATTGAGAGAGAGAAATACCACTTACACTTCTGTCAACAAAGGTATTAAAGTCTAGGTGCTTTGCTTTAGTTGGCTATGACCAATAAGCCCATAAATAAATCAGTTTTTGAACTTTATGAGTTTTCAATTTTCATCACATCAGAACATTAAAATTTTGGTTACGTCAAGACATTAAAATAATTCAGTCTTAGATTCTTAGTTTTTGGAATGATGACCAAATTTGCAACAAGCAGTGATTAAATTATGCTCTTTAATTTTACTTTGAATGTTAATACTATAATTTGATTACAATTAAGATCTCAGTTTATTCAGATAATATTTAATTAGAAGGATAAGAAAGAATTAGAGGCTATATTCTCTGCATCAATAGAAAACAACTGCATTTTTTTAACAGCCAAATCACAAAGACACTGTTATAGAGAAAAGCTCCTATGTTTAGCATAGAAAATAATGTTTTGTAAATAATTTGTTTAACTTTCAACTTTCTACCCATATATTGAATAAGAAATCTAGAATCTAAAATATGATCTGAGATGGAGCATGTAGAGGATAATTTAATTGTTGAATGATTTCACTGTGGAAAATTAATGATTGGGATACAAGGAGGCATTTTTATTCTAGGTTGCAGCTTTTTTGCCTGTGTTCTGCAGTTAATTGCAGACATCTTAACTGGGCTTCAATTCCCACCAATGGAATCTTTTTATAGGAGAAAGGAAGAAAATTTCCTTGGCTGGATCATAATGTCAGAGAACTCCGGAATTTAACCTCAAGACAAAGGCTTAACTAAACTCACATGGAGAATGGAACCACAGAAAAAGTTTATCAGAAGTAATAAATTGTGTCAAGATAAATCTTTGAATGCTGGCACCTTTGCCCATCTGTTTAAATTACTTGAAAATGTTTTTGTGGGTGAGAGTGACCTTGATGAATTAGATCTTGAAAATATGAAATCTGTGAAGTTTTTTTCCTCTTAAACAGCAATTTTCGTATTAACACAAGTGTGACCTGTTTAAAGAGGGACAAATTAGTAAGGAAAAGAAGACTATAATTCAAATAATTTACTTAAAATCTTTAGTTTAAAACAAACTTTATGAAATATCCTTTAGTTCAGTCGCTCAGTCGTGTCCGACTCTTTGTGACCCCATGAATCGCAGCACGCCAGGTCTCCCTGTCCATCACCAACTCCCAGAGTTGACTCAGACTCACGTCCATCGAGTCAGTGATGCCATCCAGCCATCTCATCCTCTGTTTTCCCCTTCTCCTCCTGCCACCAATCCCTCCCAGCATCAGAGTCTTTTCCAATGAGTCAACTCTTTGCATGAGGTGGCCAAAGTACAAGAGTTTCACCTCCAGCGTCATTCCCTCCAAAGAACACCCAGGGCTGATCTCCTTTAGAATGGACTGGTTGGATCTCCTTGCAGTCCAAGGAACTCTCAAGAGTCTTCTCCAACTCCACAGTTCAAAAGCATCAATTCTTCGGTGCTCAGCTTTCTTCACAGTCCAACTCTCACATCTATACATGACCACTGGAAAAACCATAGCCTTGACTAGACAGACCTTTGTTGGCAAAGTAATGTCTCTGCTTTTGAATATGCTACCTAGGTTGGTCATAACTTTTCTTCCAAGGAGTAAGCGTCTTTTAATTTCATGGCTGCAGTCACCATCTGCAGTGATTTTGGAGCCCCCCAAAATAGTCTGACACTGTTTCCACTGTTTCCCCATCTATCTTCCATGAAATGATGGGACCAGATGCCATGATCTTCGTTTTCTGAATGTTGAGCTTTAAGCTAACTTTTTCACTCTCCAGTTTCACTTTCATCAAGAGGCTTTTTAGTTCCTCTTCACTTTCTGCCATAAGGGTGGCGTCATCTGCATATCTGGGGTTATTGATATTTCTCCCAGAAATCTTGATTCCAGCTTGTGCTTCTTCCAGCCCAGCGTTTCTCATGATGTGCTCTGCATACAAGTTAAATAAGCAGGGTGACAATATACAGCCTTGATGTACTCCTTTTCCTATTTGGAACCAGTCTGTTGTTCCATGTCCAGTTCTAGCTTTTGCTTCCTCACCTGCATATAGATTTCTCAAGAGGCAGGTCAGATGGTCTGGTATTCCCATCTCTTTCAGAATTTTCCACACTTTATTGTGATCCACATAGTCAAAGGCTTTGGCATACTCAATAAAGCAGAAATAGATGTTTTTCTGAACTCTCTTGCTTTTTTGATGATCCAGCAGATGTTGGCAATTTGATCTCTGGTTCCTCTGCCTTTTCTAAAACCAGCTTGAACATCTGGAAGGTCATGGTTCACGTATTGCTGAAGCTTGGCTTGGAGAATTTTGAGCATTACTTTACTAGCGTGTGATATGAGTGCAATTGTGCGGTATTAGCAACTTGAATATGAAGTATTTCCTTTTTCCTTTTTGTCAATTGGGTTCCCAGTTTTAGAAGTGAGAAACAGAACCTGAATATGATTTAAATATCAGATAAACAAGGGATAGTTTTTAACATAAGTATGTCCAGGGCAATATTTGGGAGATACTTAACTAAAATACTACTTGTTTATCTGAAATTTAAATTTAACTTGTGTCCTTTATTTTACTGACAGCTCTATTTTTAGGGAGCAAAAAACCAATCATAACCCCTTTTATTTTGGTTGTATATGTACTTAAAACTATAAATATTATGATCTTGTATACATTGTCCCCATTTATATTTTTATACCTCGATTTCATTTGTATGTATTATCAAGACTTACTTAAAGTTATATGACTATGGAAAGTAAGAAATTAAACATGTAAAAATTCCCTTCCAACACAGTTTAAGGTATTCTACAGGTAATTCAATCTGGGTATGCTGCTCACATTCACAAATATGGTATAGTCAATAGAGGTATCAGTCATTTTAATGCAAACTTGTATGCTCTTTATTAAGACACTATTTATTTTCTAAGTTATAAGCAATAACTCTAAAATTTTAGCTTTTAGAGGCTAACATGTTGAAAGGCTTGTCAGATAAAGTGATGCCCATAGGGAATTTTACGATACTGGTCTAAAAATCTCCATCTGGTAGTAACATCAGCTCAAGCATGGGCTCAGATATACACTACTATATACCAGGGTGCCCTGTATTTGGAGACCTTAGTAAGTATGCTTTATGGTTCTATCTGGGCCACCCTAAGATTGGTTTGGATCTTCCATTTTGTTTAGTAACCTCATGGTAAATAAGAATAAATATTAATCAATATTCTAGAACAGTCCCAGCATTAGAATCCCTGTGCTAACCTAGCCAGTTTTGTGCCTCTTATAAACCTTGTGTCCAGTCTTGTTCATGTTATCATACTCAGGCCCCTCACTTCCGGGGATTTTCTTGTCTACATCAACAGAAATATGCATATTTCACAGCAAAATTCAAGTTAAAAAACATAAAATATCAACAATTTTAACATGTTTGAAGAAAAATAGTAGGGACATGTTTTAACCAAAGAATTTGACTAATTAGTCCTTCATTGCCCTACAAATAAGCCTACAAATAACCTAGATTAGCTCACCTACCCAGAGCGTATCACCAAAAATGCAAAAGGAATAAATGCTATTAATAACTTATAATAGCCTGTGGCATATATAACATAATTTACCTCGTGCATAGCATAACTTTTTAACTAATTAGGCAAATTTTCTATGAGAGGAGCACATTATACTCACCAGGGAAATTTTCCAAAGCATACATGCCAAGGGCTCACCAGTTATGTTTTTGACTTTGCAGATAGGAATTGAATAGCAGACATGAGATTAAAACTCCCTAAATTGAGCTTGATACCCTTATCTAGTTGAGAACTATTATTTTTACCCCCTGGCTATCTCCATGTGAGAGTAGAAATTCTATAAAATGCTTTTCATAAACAGGTTGATATCTAGTGGCTCTAGGAAAATAAATGGTAGATGGTGTTAGGAAAGAGTATTGTGAGTTTTCTCTTGTTATTCTTTTTTTTATTCACGATGAATGATGAACTACAATGATAATTGTTAAAGATGTGAATTCTGTAAACTAAAATGAAGCTATGCTCTATCTATTCCAAAAATAAGACTAGCAAACAATATGCTGTAAATAAAAGTTACAGAGCTGCAGTTTTTACAGCTAAAGTCTAATTGAGAAATAAAAGATCTAATAGAAAAGTGGAACAAGATCAAACTTAGGAGTCGGAAAAATTGTGTTTGAATCTCTATACCTCCCAGTTTTACCAGTTCATATTTATATGACTATAAGCTGGTCTCTATTTTTCTAGAGGAGGAGAAGTCCTAATAAAGACCAATAACTGGATTAACAAAGCCAAAATTTGGTCATTGTAAGAGTTTAATCAGAGAAACAGTGTTAGACTGTATTTTGGGGGGCTCCAAAATCACTGCAGATGGTGACTGCAGCCATGAAATTAAAAGATGCTTACTCCTTGGAAGAAAATTTATGACCAACCTAGAGAGCATATTCAAAAGCAGAGACATTACTTTGCCTACTAAGGTCCATCTAGTCAAGGCTATGATTTTTCCAGTAGTCATGTATGGATGTGAGAGTTGGACCGTGAAGAAGGCTGAGCGCCAAAGAATTGATGCTTTTGAAGTGTGGTGTTGGAGAAGACTCTTGAGAGTCCCTTGGACTGCAAGGAGATCCAACCAGTCCATTCTGAAGGAGATCAACCTGGGATTTCTTTGGAAGGAATGATGCTAAAGCTGAAACCCCAGTCCTTTGGCCACCTCATGAGAAGAGTTGACTCTTTGGAAAAGACTCTGATGCTGGGAGGGATTGGGGGCAGGAGGAGAAGGGGATGACAGAGGATGAGATGGCTGGATGGCATCACTGACTCGATGGATGTGAGTCTGCGTGAACTCCGGGAGTTGGTGATGGGCAGGGAGACCTGGCGTGCTGCGATTCATGGGGTTGCAAAGAGTCGGACATGACTGAGTGACTGAACTGAACTGAACTGAAGAGTTTAATGAAATTTATAAATCTTTAGCAAGTCTAATCAAGTAAAAAAGAGAAAATGCAAGTTATTAGTATCAGAATTGAAAACTTCACATTGTTAGACATCTTAAAGATATTAGTAAGATAGTCATGGAATTTATAAAGAACTTTATGCTAATAAATCTGACAACGTGGTTCAAGTTGGGAAATTCTTGGGGAGAGGGTTAATTCTTAGTAGAACTTACAAACAAGAAACAGATAATTTGAATAACCTGTATCTATGTCATTTAGGTATTTATTTGGCTGTGCCAGGTTTTAATTATAGCACCCAGGATCTTTAGCTGCCATATATGAGAGCTAGTTCCTTGTTCAGGAATGGAACCTGGGCCCCCCTGCATTAGTCTTAGCACACAGTCTAAGCCACTGGACCACCAGAAAAATCCTATGAAACTTCAGGAAGCCCAGAAAAATAATAATTTGCACAAATACTTTTAGAAAATAGAAGAAACAAATACGGTCCAACTCGTTTTATGAGAACAACACTAACCTGATACCAAAAACAGACAAATATATCAAAATAGAATGATACTCCAATTAATCTCATGATCGGATGTAAAATCTTTAACCAAATATAAACAAGGTAAATCTAGCAACAAATAAAAAATCTATAGTGAATCATAACCAGGTAGGATTTATCTCAGAAATGCTAGAGAATGGCACCCCTTCTACTGTCTTGCTGACGTGGGATGTCCTTTTTTTGTGGGTTCCAGTATCCTCCTGTTGATGGTTGTTCAACAGCTAGTTGCGATTTTGGTGCTCTCACAGGAGGAGATGTGCTAACATCCTTCTACTGTGCCATCTTGAACTGGAAGCCCTGTCTATGTGAAATTTAAAATCGTTTACCTATTCACAACCACATAAAACTGGTAGAGATTCTATTTTTTTAGAAAATAAATTTAGATATTCATTTGTTTAGGCTTTGTTTTATGCTCCTCAATTGTATTTTATGGAGAATTTTGTAAATGTTACACTCAACATCTCAAATTTATCCTAGCTGTTTTGTAGCTTTTATGTGATCATTGCATGACTTATTTTTGTCATTTGCTTTCCTGGGATTGTATTGGTTGTATAGAGAAAATATATGGATCTTTATTTACTTATTTTGTTAATTCTGGGAAATTTTCTTAATCTCTTGTTTATTTTAAGTATAGAATCACAGAATTAGCAACTGCATATAGTTTAGTCTCTTCTTGTGTGGATTTCCTTCTCTGTTTGCATTAACTAAGAGCTCCAAACAATATTGAGTCATTGAAATAATAGTGAGTCTTCCACAATGTTCTGATATTCAGAATTTCATTAAAATTTATTATTGATATTTTGAATATGCTGTTTATAAATATAATAGATGCTTTTATTCATATTTTAAGGTTTTGTCAAAAGTGACTGCTACACTTTATACCAAGTGTCTACAACATTATACCAGGTGTCTTTTCAATAGCTGATGACATAATCAAGAGATATTAACATCATGAGATTTGATGAAATATTTCTTGGTATTTAATTTCCTTTCCATTCCTAGACTAAATTCCATTTTATTCTCAAATTGTTTTTAAATGCACTGCTCTTGTTTTAGATTGCAGGCATTTTGTATAGAACTTTTGCATCTGTATTCAGAGTTGAAACCAGTGTTGTGCTTTGTTTGCATTTGGTGAAATAACATGTCAGCTTTTCTGAATGAACTGAAAAATATTTTCATCTTTACATGTAATCTGATGTAACTTCTATTAAGAACATAGAAATTATAGCTATTTTAAATAGAGATGAATATATATGGGAATATACTATATAATATGGATGACGTTCTCATCAGGAAAATAAATATTAATAAATAATAATGGGTAGTAAATAATAAAATAAATAAAATATAAAGTAAAAATAATAAAATTTTAAAGATACATAAATGAGTAGTGATAAGAAATGATTTGCTGCTTATGTATTTTCAGTGGATTGAAGATTTAAATGTACAATAAATAAAACTACAAACACACTAGAGGTAGACAGGAAGGGAGGGTAGCAATTGATTTATATCCTATTTATCTGAAAGAAGGGAAAGACTTTCAAAATATGACAACAAAAAGAAAAGCAAAAAATGAAATTCAAAAATTTGACTTTATAACAATAAATATTTCTTTTTGACAAAAAGTGTCCTCATGAGTCAGGATCTCAGCAGAAAACAGAATTCAACTCAGGTGAGTTTTGAAGAAGAGTCTTTAATAAATGAACCACCTGTAGAGGAAGAGTAGGCTTGAGGGACACAACTAAGAGGGGATGAAGCAACCAGAAACTACCAATGATAAGAAAACATTCCACCCCTTGGTTTGAAGAGTATGGGAATGAAAAAAAAAAAAAAAGTTCTTGGAGCCCTGTAGGAGCTGGAGCCACAGAGCCATGGCAGTTCATCAGTAGAGATGCAGCAATTGCCTGGAATGTGTCTCAAAGCAGACAAGAAACAAACAAACAAAAAAAAAATATTCAAACCTTTCTCTCTTCCTGACTCCTTGTAAAGGACAGACTTCTAATGAGACTTCAGTGAGCCACAAATCCTGGATTTCATACCCATGTGTAATCTTTTTCCTTTCACTGTGGCCTGAACCCAGTAACTTGCTTCTAACCAACAGAATACCACAAAACTGGTCAGGATTAGGTTACAAAAGATTTCAACTTCTTTCTTGATAGTTGACTCTATTGCTTTCTGTGCTTGAATACTTTGATGAAACAAGCTGCCATGTTGGAAAGGCTCTTGTGGAAAGGAACTGAGGGAGCCCTCCAAACAAGTGCCAGTGAGAAACTGAAGCCCTCAATCCAATGACCCCCAAAGAACTGAGTCCTATCCATCACGACATGGACTTGATCTTGGATCCTTTCCAGCAGAGCTTCAGGCCCTGGGCCAACACTGATTCCACTGTTGCTAGAGACCATGAAACAGAGGACCCGGTAAAAACATGTTCAGTTCAGAATCCTGTGTCGTTTTTTCACCTGCCAAGTTTTGAGGTTAATTGCTAAATGAGTATAGATAACATAAAGATTTTGGTACCTGGAAATGAAGTACTCCCATGACACATAAATAGAAGTATGGTAGCAGTTTAGGATTCTTAATTTGGTAAAGAGTGGGTGGATTTCAATAATCATAATAGAGAAAGGCTAAATTGCCTTGAACTGATCATTAGAAAAAAAAAGCACAGTGCCCATGAGTGCTCTAAAGGAAGTGAAGAAAATGCCTTTGGAAACTGAAGGATGGAGGATCCCAGCCAGAAAAGACAAATGCCTTTCAAGTCTTTGTTTGCCTTGTTTGTTAGTGTCCCATTGGCCAAAGCATGTCACATGACCTGCCCAGATTCACTCAGTGGAGAAGTAAATACCACTTTCAATGGGAGAAAAAGAATGAGTGATCATTTTTTTGTGTAATCACAATCATCCCTCAAATCATAAATTTTGTATCATCCCACTTGTAAAACACCATCACCTCAATCCAGGATGACCAGTATCCCATCCCTAATGACATCAACCTTGTAGCTCAGGATCTCATGATCTGCATTGGATCTGGATGTGGCTCTTGAGCTAAAGACCTATGAAATAAAAAGACAAGTTATCTGTCTACACATACCCAAAATGCCATAGTAAGATACAGATAGAATAACCACTGTAAAGACCCCTTCCAAAATGAGAAGAATGTGAGGTGCTAAGCAGTCCCTTTGTTGCTCTGTGCTTAGTTGTGTCTGACTATTTGTGACCCTTTGGACTGTACCCACCAGGCCCTCTGTCCATGGCCATTCTCCAGGCAAGAATACTGGAGTGGGTCACCATGCCCTCCTCCAGGGGATCTTCCCAACCCAGGGATCAAACCCAGGTCTCCTGCATTGCAGGCAGATTCTTTACCATCTGCACCATCAGAGAAGTTCAAGAATACTTGAGTGGGTAGCCTATCCCTTCTCCAGGAGAACTTCCTGACTCGAATCAACCCAGGGTCTCCCACATTGTAGACAGATTCATTACCAGCTGAGCTAACAGGGAAGCAGTCCCTCAGTTCAGTTCACTCAGTCAGTTGTGTCCAACTCTTTGCAACCCCATGGACTGCATCACGCCAGGCTTCCCTGTCCATCACCAGCTCCCAGAGCTTGCTCAAACTCATGTCCATCGAGTTGGTGGTGCCATCCAACCATCTGATCCTCTGTTGTCCCCTTCTCCCACCTTCAATCTTTCCCAGCATCAGGGTCTTTTCCAATGAGTTGGCTCTTCCCATCAGGTGACCAATGTATTAGAGTTTCAGCTTCAGCATCAGTCCTTCCAGTGAATATTCTGGACTGATTTCCTTTAGGATGGACTGGTTGGAGCTCCTTGCAGTCCAAGGGACTCTCAAGAGTCTTCTCCAACACCACAGTTCTAAAACATCAATTTTTTGGCACTCAGCTTTCTTTATAGTCCAACTCTCACATCCACACATGACTACTGGAAAAACCATAGCTTTGACTAGATGGACCTTTGCCAGCAAAGCAGTCCCTGGTCCATAACAATTCTGAAATCCACCTGGAAAAATATTACAAGGTTTCCTTCCTCTGGGGACATGAAATGCACCTTGTATGAGAAAGTGAAAGTGTTAGTAGCTCAGTCATATCCAGCTCTTTTGCAACCCCATGGACTATAGCCCACCAGGCTTATCTATGCATGGAATTCCCCCTGCTGGCTAGAAAATGCTCCCTAGCCTATTGTTCTATTTATGTCATAGTTAACCACTTTTGATTCTTGACTCAGCCATCAGATGTTCTTCCTTCCTGTGGTCAATTGCATAAGTATGATATCTTGTTTGCTTATGAAAAGCTTTAAGTTCATTTTAGTCCAAGTTGGTAGCCTACCTGCTAGTACCACTTCCTAAAAAGCTTCATAGGCTTTTTCTGTATTACATTATTTTCAGATTAACTTCCTCTCAATTAGACAAAAGCTATACCCATAGTTCTTCTAAATGCAAGCTTAAAAACATATCTTTAAAAGATAGATATCAAATTATCTTTCTGATGTAATGAAAGCAATTGATCTAATCAGATTTGGAGTCTGATATTTTAAATCAGTTTTATGGAAGCATAATTTAGATACAGTAAAACGCACTTCCTATTTGTCTGTTAATGGACTGAGCATATTTTGCAACTGGAGAAAGCCCTCATGCAGAGATAAGAAACTTCAGTTTGTAAGCAAAGGAAAGCACTTTTCCTGTTGGCTTCAATGCCACTGGTCCCTGAACCCAGGCCAGGTATAGAAAAAACGAAGTCCCGCACCTGCTTCCCCATGCAGGCCCAGCCACATCATGCAACCTAAAAGACTAAGCCAGCTCCTAAGCTGCTGGTGATGGTTCTCCAGAGAATGATGAAGAAAAACATAATTGGATGTGGCATAGACTCTTTTTCTCTACTCCTTTCAGCCAAGTACAACTATAAGCTCTGAAAATGATACAACAGACAATGAATGGGGTACTCTAAACATTGTAAAGAGGAAGACAAACTTGTTAGGGACCTCTGGACTTGAGGAACATCACAGCAACAGAGCATTATATTGACTCCTCACCCAGACGGCAAAGCAGTTCCAGCATTCATAACCCTCACACAACCTTCCAATAGTAGTTGGCCCAGAAAGACTGATTCCTCCCTAAATCAAAACACCATCAAAACCAGGCAAGGCTGACAGCCCTGGCAAGTGTGATGGATAACAAGAGCTCTGCTGACAATAGCAGATAGAGGAAGTGCACTTGTTCTCCTGAGGTTATTCCCCACCAAGAGATATGAGGTGGCTGTGTGATAGAGACCAGAGGGATCCTTCCACAAAAGGCACATGGCCAAGAGTTAGTATACGAGTGAGAGAAAAGTAAAAAAAAAAACAAAAAACAAAAAACAGAGCCTCAGGGACCTGTGAAATGGGTTCTGTTCTCCATTCCTCTCAGGCAGACAAGTCCCACCACTGTAAGAGCCAGGACCCAAAAGGGCTCTCCTTCTTGAGAGGGCTGAGAATCCTCCCCAACTAGAAACACTGGGGCAGTGGGCTGGGGTAGGAGGTACACCAAGCCTGGAAAGACCAGCCAATATAGTCTGTTGCAGTTCCTTCCACCTCCTCAAACAACACCAGCAGAGACTATTGCAGGATAGCCCCTGCAATAAATCAAGCAGACCAAAACTACACTGCAAAGGCTCTGCAATTAAACTTAGCTTTGGGACCACAGCCCAAGAAATTAGGCTAGGATTTGCATGCTCGACATAAACAGGGTGAGTGTCCCGCAAAATAAATGATTTTAAAGTGCCTCATTATCTCCTAACACAACAGCCAACATGTCCAGGATGCAATGAAAAATATCCCCCATCATACCAAGAACCAGGGAAATTGCAACTTGAATGAGGCAACAAAGTTAACTGATGCCAACAGTCAGATGCATCAGATATTAGCATTATCTGATGAGGATTTTAGAATGGCCATCATAAAAATGTTTCAATGAGCAATCACAAATTATCATGAAACAAATAAAAAATAGAAAACATCAGTCAATAAATAGAAATTATAGTTTAAAAACACATGGAAATTATAGAACTGAAAAATACAGCAGAATTACAATACAACCTAGCTGGATGGGCCACTAGTAGAGTAAAAATAACAGGACAGAATCCATGAACTTGACAGATCAGAGAATTTCCTTTATTTGAATAACAGAGAGAAAAATCAACAGAGCCTCAGGCACTGAGGAGCAGTAACAAAAGATATAATGATTTGGATCAACTGGAGTCCCAGAAGTGAGTGAGGGAGATAACCTATTTGAACGATAGTGGATTTCTCATCTGAAACTGTGAGGGTCAGAGGAAGTGACACAACTGTTAACTGTAAACTTCATATGCAGCAAAATTACTCTTTAAGAGTAAAAGGGAAATAAGTACATTCTCAGATAAAGAAGAAAGAATTTGTCACTCGCATACCTATCCTTAAAGTTTGGCCAAAGGAGTAGTAAGAATGTGCAAGACAGTGGAGTAGGAAAAACCTGAGCTCATCTCCTCCCTTAAGCATGGAAAAATTGCAGTTATTTACAGAGAAACTATCCATAAGAGTGACCAGAAGACTAACAGAAAAGATCTTGTACAGCTAAAGATATAGAGAAGGAACCACAATGAGGTGAATAGGAGGGGCAGAGACAGAGTAGTCGAGACTCATAACCCCAGGTAGGTGACCCACAAATAGGAAGATAGTCACAATTATAAAGGTTTCCCCCAAAGGGTGAGTGGTCTGAGCCCCATGTCAGACTCCCCAGTGGTTAGGTTATATTTGGTAAACTATAAGAATCTGATGAAAGAGTGGGGCTCAGACCATTATGCTTTCCGGTGAAAGAAATTGAATATGCACAAACAGATGGGAAAATATATAATATAGCACTCATAGACTGGAAGGATTGATACCATTAAAATGACCACAGTGCCCCCAAACAATCTACAGGTACTGCAATTCTTATCAAAACACCACCAGTATTTTTTCACAGAACAAGAACAAATAATTCAAAAATTAGTATGGAAACATCAAAGACCCTGAATAGTCAAAATAATCTTAAGAAATAAGAACAAAAGAGGAGTTATCATGCTTCCTGATTTTAAATTATGCCACAAAGCTACAGTATAGAACCTGCTAGAGAGACTGGAAATGAACCCACACTTTTATGGACAATTAATCTGTGACAAAAGAGGCAAGACTATACAATGGGGGAAAGACAGTCTCTAAAATAAGTGGTGCTGGGAAAACTTCACAACTACATGTGAAAGAATAAAAATGCCGTATTTTCTCACACCATCAGTTCAGTTCAGTTCAGCTCAGTCGCTCAGTCATGTCCGACTCTTTGCAACCCCATGAATCGCAGCATGCCAGGCCTCCCTGTCCATCACCATCTCCCAGAGTTCACTCAAATTCAGATCCATCGCGTCAGTGATGCCATCCAGCCATCTCATCCTCTGTCATCCCCTTCTCCTCCTGCCCCCAGTCCCTCCCAGCATCAGAGTCTTTTCCAATGAGTCAACTCTTCGCATGAGGTGGCCAAAGTACTGGAGTTTCAGCTTCAGCATCATTCCCTCCAAAGAAATCCCAGGGCTGATCTCCTTTAGAATGGACTGGTTGGATCTCCTTGCAGTCCAAGGGACTCTCAAGCATCTTCTCCAACATCACAGTTCAAAAGCATCAATTCTTTGGCACTCAGCTTTCTTCACAGTCCAACTCTCACAGCCATACGTGACCACTGGGAAAACCATAGCCTTGACTACACAGACCTTTGTTGGCAAGAATGTCTCTGCTTTTCAATATGCTATCTAGGTTGGTCATAACTTTTCTTCCAAGGAGTAAGCGTCTTTTAATTTCATGGCTGCAGTCACCATCTGCAGTGATTTTGGAGCCTGAAAAAATAAAGTCTGACACTGTTTCCACTATTTCCCCATCTATTTCCCACGAAGTGATGGGACCACATGCCATGATCTTCATTTTCTGAAATGTTGAGCTTCAAGCCAACTTTTTCACTCTCCTCTTTCACTTTCATCAAGAGGCTTTTTAGTTCCTCTTCATTTTCTGCTATGGTGTCATCTGCATATCTGATGTTATTGATATTTCTCCCAGCAATCTTGATTCCAGCTTGTGCTTCTTCTCATGATGTAATCTGCATATAAGTTAAATAAGCAGGGTGACAATATACAGCCTTGACGTACTCCTTTTTCTATTTGGAACCAGTCTGTTGTTCCATGTCCTGTTCTAACTGTTGCTTCCTGACCTTCATAGAGGTTTCTCAAGAGGCAGGTCAGGTGGTCTGGTATTCCCATCTCTTTCAGAATTTTTCATAGTTTATTGTGATCCACACAATCAAAGGCATTAGCATAGTCAATAAAGCAAAAATAGATGTTTTTCTGGAACTCTCTTGCTTTTTCCATGGTCCAGTGGATGTTGGCAATTGGATCTCTGGTTCCTCTGCCTTGTCTAAAACCAGCTTGAACATCTGGAATTTCATGGTTCACGTATTG
The DNA here is from genome assembly GCF_016772045.2 of Ovis aries. Lineage (NCBI taxonomy): Eukaryota > Metazoa > Chordata > Mammalia > Artiodactyla > Bovidae > Ovis > Ovis aries. The sequence goes on along the minus strand of NC_056076.1, from coordinate 24,061,210 downwards.
CTGAAGCCTGGCTTGGAGAATTTTGAGCATTACTTTACTAGTGTCTGAGATGAGTAAGAAAAATCTCAAAATGGATTAAAGACTTAAATATAGGACCTGAAACCATAAAACTTCTGAAAGAAAACAAAGGCAGTACACTCTTTGACTTTGGTCTTGGCAGTATTTTTTGGATATGTCTCCACAAGCAAGGGAAACACAACCAAATATAAAGTGGATATCATGAAACTGAAAAACTTTCCAATAGCAATGGAAACTATTAACAAAGCAAAAACATACCTACTTGAATGGGAAATGATATTTGCAAATGCTATATCTGACAAGGAGTTAATAGCCACAAATATAAACTCAACTTCAAAAAAACAAAAAACCCAACATAAAAAAAAAATAGGCAGAGGACTTAAATAGACATTCTTCAGAAGAAGATGGAGATGGTTAACAGCATATGAAAAGATGCTCAAAACCACTATTCACTGGGAAAATGCAAATCAAAACCACACACACACACACAAAATACTACCTTATACCTGTCAGAATGGCTGTTTTCCAAAGAACAACACAAAACAAGTGTTGGTGAGAATGTGGAAAAAAGGGAACCCTCTTGCACTATTTATTGGTGGGAATGTAACTTGGAGTCCCTGCTATTGAAAATGGTATGGAGATTCCTCAAAAAATTTAAAAAAAATAGAACTACCATACAATCCAGCAATTCTACTCCTGAGTATTTATCTGAAGAAAAGAGAAACACTAATTTTAAAAGGTGTATGTACCCCCTCTGTTCATTGCAGCATTAATTACAGTAGCCAAGATGTAGAAGCAATGCAAGTCCACAAAGTAGATGAGTAGATAAAGAAGATGTGGTGTATATATGTACCAGACACATGCAGTGGAATATTATTCAGCCATAAAAAGAATGAAATCTTTCCATTTGTGACAACATGGATGGACCTAGAGAGTATTATGTTAATTGAGAAAGGGAAATACTGTATAATTTCACTTACTTGTGGAATCTGAAAAACAAAACCAATGAACAAATATAACCAAACAGAATCATGTATACAGAGAACAAACAGAATACTTCCAGAGGGAAGGGATGTTATAGAGGAGAGAAACAGATGAGGGAGACTAAAGGGTACTAACTTCCAATTACAAAATAACCAAGTCAGGTATAAAATGTATAGTGTTGGGAATATAGTCAACAATTACATAATATCTTCATACGGTGACAGGTAACAACTGGAATCATCATGGTGATCATTTTGATTCACCCTGTTGTGTCCCAAGGACTAACACAGTGATGTAGGTCAATTATACTTCAAACAAACAAAGTCTTTGCAAATGAGATTAGATTTGTGGCTACCTGAGGCAGGAGAGAGGGAGGGATTGGATGAAGGTAGTCAAAAATTTCAAACTTCCAGGTATAAGATAAATAAGTATTAGGGATATAAGGTACAACGTGATAAAATAATTAACACTGCTGTACATTATAAACAAAAATTAAGAGAGTAAACCCTAATAGTTCTCATCACAAGGAGAAAATTGCTCTTCTATTTCTTTAGTGTTGTATCTAGATGAGATAATGCATGTTCACTGAACCTATTGCAGAAATCATTTCATTATGTATGTAAGTCATTATGTTCTACATCTTAAGCTTACACAGTGATGCACGCCAATTATACCTCAATATAAAAAATGCATCTACCAATAACAACAACAAAAGAACAGCTAAAGGAGAAATCTTCAAAAGGAAATGATGAAAGGAAGAATCTTGGAGCAACAGGGAGAACAAAACGAAGACAGAAAATGGAAAGAAAAGTAATATAAGTATAGACTATCCTTCTCCTTATCAGTTTTATAAATCATATCTGAGAAATGAAACAAAAAATTATAACACCAGCTGATACTCAAGACTTTTCCATATTTAAGTGTGGGGAAGGTGAGGGACCTACAGAGGTAAGGTTTCCATACTTCACTTGAAGTCATGGTAAAGTGATGTGGTAATAAGGAGGTGATACGTGTTTTAAAAAGGCAACAGGAAAAATCCTTGTGGTATTATAAATATTCTGTATCTTGACTATGTTGATTGATCTATGAACCTATGCATGTGATTAAATTGCACATGAAATCACACAGATGAGTACAAGACAGATGCAGACATCTGAATAAGATTTGTGAATTGTATAAATATCACTCTAGTGACTGTGATTTTATACTATAGTTTTGCAAGATGTTACCACTTGGGTAAAGGACATGTAGGATCTCTGTGTTATCTTTTATAACTGTATGCTAGTCTATAATTATCTCAAAATGAAAACTTAAAAAATTACTCAGCCATGACCCTAAAAGTCCTATAAATACCCTTCCATAGCTTCCTCCTTTTTAGACACCACTAAAACTGTCAAGACAGAGTTCTCCTCGCTGCATTAAGTTTAATAAACTCAGTTTTGTCCAATTAAAAAGAAGAAAAGAGAGTGTCACTGACATGTACATATATTCCCAAGTTTCCAGAATGTGCTCAAATTCTTACTAAATGAATTCCATATTTTCTACTAGTCCCCAACCACATGAAGACTTTACATATTCAACTCAGTGAACATTCTTATGGAATAGTTGTGTCATAAGCATTCTGGAATGTTGACTCAATTTGGGGGCTTTTAAGTCTGAATTTTAAGTTCTGACTGCTCTTTTTAAAAGCGAGTGCCTCTTGATCATCAAAGCAATGCTCCCTTAAACCGCCTCACATAACAAAGTCTTGGCTCTGCATCTACACAGAGAATCACGAGAATGCAAAGGATACAGAAGATAATCAAAGGATATATAGCTTTAACAATCAAGCCAACAGGTAATCCTGAATATGCACAAAACATTCCTTTTATTCCATTTTGCTTTATTTTCCAAATCAAATGCGATCAGTAGGGTGGGAGAAGGATGGAGAAGATCTGAATTTTATTTTTTGTTCTTTTAAACTTATGGTCATTTTCTTAACAGGTGATGGTCCTTCAGCTTAGACTTATATATACTATGAGACCATCTCTCCCCTTAGAATCACTGGAGAGCAGCCACTTTCCTTTTGGTACTTCTTTCTCTTGTTTTCATACTGTGGTCTGTGTCCCTTTATCACCTTTGCACCTCTATCTTTGGAAACACAGTTTTCATAGTAGGTCCCCATCATGGGTAGGCTCTGCCTTCCACAAGTAATGTGTCTATTACATAGATACTTTATATTGTGAAGGAGGATCCTCCTTGTCTTTTTTTATTATCTTGCTGAATACATCTAACTTCGTCTTGACAAGGGCATGGTAACTGCCACTGCCATATAATGTGCCTTCCTTAAGAAGGCAGGAAGAAACAGAAAAATAATGTGTTACTCCCTAAGTTCATAAGTTGGCTTATCCATTAAATAGTCTGAAAGTGAAAGTCACTCAGTTGTGTCCGACTCTTTGCAACCCCATACACTCCATGGAATTCTCCAGGCTGGAATACTGGAGTGGGTAGCCTTTCCCTTCTCCAGGGAATCTTCCCAACCCAGGAATCGAACCCAGGTCTCCCGCATTACAGGCAGATTCTTTACCAGCTGAGCTAAAAGGGAAGCCCATTAAATAATCTACATTTCTTTGAAGAATGGGACTTCCCAGGTGGTGCTAGTGGTAAAGAACTGCCTGCCAATGCAGGAAATGTAAGAGACTCAGATTTGATCCCTGGGTTGAGAACATCCCTAGATGAGGGCACGGTAATCCACTGCAGTATTCTTGCCTGGAGAATCCCACGGTAGATGAGCCTGGTGGGGTACGGTCCATGGGGTTGCAGAGTTGGACACATCTGAAGCGACTTAGCATGTATGCATGTCTAAAGAATATTTTGTGATCAGATAAAACATCAAGTATATCTCACAGTCTTACTGGAAATTCAAACGATCACAATTATGACTTTTTACGCAAATTCATAAACTTTGGATTTTAAACAGAAAAGATATGTAAGTAATGATGAATTCTGCTATGTATAACTTTGAGTTTGGGCACTAAATATAAATACAGCTCCATGAAATTCATGCTATGAATATAATGGAAAAGAAGCAAAACCTAACATGTTTATATTATCTTACATACTTATAACAAATTTATATAGATAAAGATAAGAATGAATCTTTGTGATACAAGAACTGGAATAGAGCGTTATGCAATCCATGGGGTCACAAAGAGTCAGACACGACTGAGCAACTGAACTGAACTGAACTAGTATGTTAAATTAATTAAACAAAGAGGCCATGAATTTGAGGTGCTTCAATGCCTTAGTAGCCTATTTCATCAATCCAAAACTGAAGCCTACAATAGGGCTTCCCAGAGTTGGACTGTGAAGAAAGCTGAGCGCCGAAGAATTGATGCTTTTGAACTGTGGTGTTGGAGAAGACTCTTGAGAGTCCCTTGGACTGCAAGGAGATCCAACCAGTCCATTCTAAAGGAGATCAGCCCTGAGATTTCTTTGGAGGGAATGATGCTGAAGCTGAAACTCCAGTACTTTGGCCACCTCATGCGAAGAGTTGACTCATTGGAAAAGACTCTGATGCTGGGAGGGATTGGGGACAAGAGGAGAAGGGGACGACAGAGGATGAGATGGCTGGATGGCATCACTGACTCGATGGACGTGAGTCTGAGTGAACTCTGGGAGTTGGTGATGGACAGGGAGGCCTGGCGTGCTGCGATTCATGGGGTCGCAAAGAATCGGACACGACTGAGCGACTGAACTGGACTGAACTGAACTGGTGGCTTAGACGGTAAAGAATCTGCCTGCAGTGTGGGAGGTCTGGGTTCAATCCCTGGGTTGGGAAGATCCACTGGAGAAGGAAATGGCTACCCACTCCAGTATTCTGGCCTGGAGAATCCCCACGGAGAGAAGAGCCTGGAGGGCTACAGTCCACACGGTTGCAAAGTGTCAGACTGGACTGAAAAATTAGGCACAGCACAGCAAGCCTACAATACCTCAGGGATAATAAATAGAAATGGGACAACCCATCACAAAAGACCAAGTAAACTTTCCCAAGTAAGGAAACCACTAAGTAACAGCCATTCAAATAATTTCCTTGCTTTACTTCCACCTCTTCCATGTAAGAGTCTTTTCCTAGCCCTCCTCAGTGGAGTGCTCCCAAATGTTTTCAATTTGATGATGCCTGATTCCAATAGATTTATAAAATTACATTTATTTATTTTTAATTGATGATTCCTTTATAATATTGGTTTGATTTCTGTCATACATCAACATGAATTAGCCATAGATTTTTGCACTAGTAAACTTCAAAAAAAATTGTTGGTTATTGCATTTTTCTTTCTTTTTTTATTTTTTTAAATTATTAAAGTATGATAACACATTTACAGGAGACTTAGAAAATACAGAACAAAGTTACATATGTTCCACTCTATATTACAATTATTTTTTTAAGTAGACAAAAATTTTCAGTTGGAGTTTCAATATCAAACTCTCAAAAATTAATAGAATATATAGAAAAGTAAAAGAATATAGCAGACCTGAAAAGCGCTATGAATCAATTCAACATAATTAAGATTTATATTAGAATGATGGTAATGATGACCCTGTATGTGAGACAGCAAAAGAGACATAGATGTATAGAACGGACTTTTGGACTCTGAGGGAGAGGGAGAGGGTGGGATGATTTGGGAGAATGGCATTGAAACATGTATACTATCATGTAAGAAACGAAGTGCCAGTCTATGTTCGATACAGGATACAGGATGCTTGGGGCTGGTGCATGGGGATGATCCAGAGAGATGATATGGGGTGGGAGGTGGGAAGGTAATTCAGGATTGGGAGCTCGTATACACCCGTGGTGGATTCACGTCAATGTATGGCAAAACCAATACAGTATTGTAAAGTAAAATAAAGTAAAAATAAAATTTTTTTAAAAAAGATTTATACAGTTTTCACATAACAGCAAGATACAAATCCAACTTTCCATAGACTATAAACCAGGAGACATTGGAACATATCCAGGAACATACAACAAGGTGCAAAAATTTAATGGTTCAAAGGTATTGAAATCACAGAGTCTGTTCTCATCACTGTCGAATTATGTTAGAAATCAGTATCAAAAGATATTTGAAAATAACCCATCTATTTTGAAGTGCAATGTGACAGTTACCAAGCAAGGTCTTTGACTTAGCTATTGAAAGCCTCAAAGTTAGAAAGCTGAAAAACACAGAGGACAATGGCAGAGAAGAAATCATTTAAATGAGAAATTAATATCAAAGACACTTTAAAAACCCCATGTACTTGGAAATTAAATGTCCACTTTTAAATAATGGGTGTATCTAAAAAGGCATAACAAAGAAAATTAAAAATATATTTGTGACAGAATAAAAATGAAAACAATTTATCAGAGTTTGTTGCATGCAGCCGAAACTACTCAGTGCGACTAAATACAATGTGGAATGTTGAATAAGGTATGAAAACAAATAATGGACACTACCATAAAATTTTGTAAAATTTGAGCAAAATCTGTACTTTAGTTAATACTGCATCACATGTTATTTTCCTGTTTGTTTGTTTTTTTATTTTTACAACATAGTATTTCTTTATATTCTTAGAACTGGATTAGAAGTTTCAAGCCTTATTCAGTTTACCTTTCAATCACTAAGATAATAAGTTTTCTGGACTTTTAGCAGTAAGACCAGATGACAGAATAATTGGAACTACATCAAAGTTTTGAGTGAATGTAAATTAGAAACCTAGCATTCTATTCATGCTTAGTCATCCAGTCATGTCCGACTCTTTGTGACCCCATGAACAGTAGCCCACCATGGGATTCTCCAGGCAAGAATATTGGAGTGGGTTGCTAGTCAAAATATGCCTCAGTGTGTCTTTCAGCAGAGAGAACTCTTCCTAATCTTTTAAGCTGCAAATGTGACTAGCCTTTGTAGCAGCAGCAGTGATAACTGCCACACAGTAAACAAATTATAAAATTAGAATGACTGATATTCAAATTCAAAGCAAGTTCTTTTCAACCACTGCGTGTTGAGATCAGATAGGCTTGAGTTTGAATCTAGCTTGACCAGAAGCTCTGTGACCTTGGACAAATTATGTAACTTCTCCAGGCCCTAAGTTCCTTATCTATAAAATGGGGTGATTATAGTATTTCCCAAATAGAATTGTGGGCAATAAATGATTTAATACATGCAGAGTACTTAAAAATTCCTAGCAGGGAGTATTTTAAGTATTAGCTCTTATACTGTTGCACTTTTTATTACTTCCCCCGTTCCGGCTTTTCTGCTTTCTTTCTGGCAGAGTTACTAGCTCTGTAAGTATGGCGCTCGTCCACCCTGTTGGCGCCGTACCTGTCATCTTACACCTCTGTCACTGACGCTAGCGCAGACCCAAGTGGGAGATGCATCTTGGTTTGGGCACGTCACAAGGTGGGTGGAGGCTGTCAGATCCAGACAGCCGACACATTCCCAGCAGACCACCACCAACTAGCCGAGTGCTCACACAGCTCACAAACCTGGTCCTAGAGCCAGAACATGTCACTCAGAGATGTCCCTTTCCTAATATGGGGCAGTGACGGTTCATGGCACTTTGCCTTTAAAACTCTACCCCCTTTCTCCTACCTTGAATTTCCTGCCAAGATCCTACCCAGACTCTGTGCTGAATTAAATTCCCTGCTTGGGAGGATAAAGTTTTACTCAGTAGTCAATGTTTAGTCTCTAATAAATTTTTTTTTCCTTAAACAGTATGTGTAATAATAACAGATTCTCAATGAATTTATTTTTCTCCTTGAAAGCTGTGTTAGATTGGTATTACTACTATTACAAATTTCCCCAAACTCAGTGGTTTAAAACACTCAAGCATATGCTTACAATTCTGAAGGTCAGAAGTCAGAAGGCAGTTTCACTGGTCACGATGTTGACAGGCCTGGTTGCTTCATGAAGTTCTGAGGGGAGAGTTGGTCCCCTTGCCTTTTTCAGCTGTAGTGACTTCCTGTATTCCTTGTCTTATGGCCCCTTCCTCCACTTCAAAGTACATCTCTCCACTTCCATTTTCACAATATCTTCACCTCTAACTCCTGTGTGCCTCTTACAAAGACCGTTATGATGACAGTGTGCTGGCTGAATAACCCAGGGTGATCTCTCCATCTCAAGAATCTTTATTCATTCACATCTATAAAGATTTTCTTACCATATAAGGTAATACAGGTTCGAATTGTGATGCTGGAGAAGACTCTTAAGAGTCTGTTGGACTTCAAGAAGATCAAACCAGTCAGTCCTAAAGGAAATCAACCCTGAAAATTCGTTGGAAGGACTGATGCTCAAACTGAAGCTCCAATAGTTTGGCCACCTGATGCGAAGAACTGTCTCATTGGAAAAGACCTCAATGATGGGAAGATTGAAAGCAACAGGAGAAGGGAGCAACAGAGGAAGAGCTGGTTTCACCAACTCAATGGGCTTGAGTTTGAGCAAACTCTGGAGATAGTGAAGGACAGGGAAGCCCGGCACACTGCAATCCACAGGCATGCAGAGTCAGACACGAGTTAGTAACTGAACAATAACAATACAGGTTCCAGGGATTATGAGATGGAATACTTGGGTGGTCATTATTCAACTAACCCTAAACATATTTCACCTCAGAGAACAAAATAAAAAAGGAAAAAAGAGGAAGAAGGAGAGGAAGGAGGGAGGGAGGAGGAAGGGAGAAGGAGGGAAGGAAGGAGGGAAAAGTGAGAGAGAGAGATGGGACAATAAAGGAGATTTTGCATCACAGGGCAAAATCAAATCATACACAGCTCTTCTTTGATGAAGCATAGAAAGAAGCAACCTTCATCATGACCAGATGGAGTTCATGTTTTTTTAATAAAAGAGACATGATTTTCTAACATAAAAGAAGAAAAAGAGCAGGCGGGGGAGTAAAGCAGGTAACACAAAAGCTGTCCAATTTGAGAAGTACTGTCATCAAGGAGAGTATGAATTGCTTAGGGAAGAATTTTAAAAGAGCCCCAGTGCAGAGATTCAGAATGAAGGAGAAAATAAAAAGCCTTGTTTTCTTGTAACTAAAGTGAAACCCTGAATGGCAAGAGCCCTTCAAGTAATCCTTTTCCTATCCATGCCTGCTGCTCACAAACATCCATCTGGTTGATCCTGTTGAGAGTTTAGTGGAGGAGAGTGCCACCATCTGCTTGATTTCAGTAATAACAAGTCCAGCAGGATGCTACGGGGGAGGCTCCTGTTGTGGTGTGGTGTGGTGTGGTGTGTTCCAGGTAGTCAATGCTGGGTTGTTTGATAACAGCCAATTTTAAGAGATGTAAATGAGTATAAAAGTAGTGGATAGATTCACATTCTAGGGATAATTTTCTTATAAAAATTCATTCCTTCCTATGTGGTCAGGCAGAGAAAAACTTCAACAAAGATAATTACAGCATATTAATTTACCCTTTGTGAATCCTGGCTAGAAATTTTAGGGGGTTAAGCTTGTGTGTTTAATAGAGAAACGGTGTTAATTATTCATAATAAATAGGTATCTGATTTAAGCTATCTTGTCATGTCATTAAATTAATCATGAATATGTATTTGTGAAACATTTTCATCATATCTCATGATTTACAGATGCTTCTGCAAATGCCTATAATACAGTCTTTCATTAACATTGCTGAGCTAAATGCATTTTCAAGAAAGAAGTCTTTAAAATAACATGAGATGTAAGCAAAATAACTAAACTGAATTTTAACATGGAAATTTGTGTAATGAGGATTATGAGAAAAATATTCATGAAGCACAAAATGAGAAGACTATTATTCAAATAAAACAGAAAGAGCTTCTATATTTATATGCAGGCAAATGCCAAAAAAGGAAAAATAAAACATTTGAAAAAGGAAATAAAATGGCTTCGGGTTTTTCCTCTCAATATAAGCAATAGTCTAATGTCTAGAAAGTTAGGAGAGTTTTTCCCATTCCATTTAAGTCATATTTGTTAATAGAATGAAAGTAGGAATATAATGGTTATAATTCACATGTATATTAATACATACATGTAATGCTGCCAATTTTAGTTAATACTATTAGTATTTGAAAAATGGACAAGAATGAATTAGACTATCTACTAAACTAATTCACTCTAAAGCATTTGGTTTAGGTAACTTCGTTCATGTAGATCAATTTACTTCTGAGAACCCAAAGAAAGGGAGAGGATGAAATAGAGATGACATTTTCTGAAATATCTTACTAATGAAAATTGAAAAATGAATGAGTTATACACCTTTATTTTCTTTATTGCCCAGTCAAGTACTTATCAAGAACCCATTCTGTGAGTAATGAATAGATGAGACATCTTGTTAGGTTCTATTCAGCGTAATCATACGGTGAAACATAGGGAAACCATCTCCTCTGGACCATCCTTAGGCAAAACTACAAAATACGTTAAACTGAAATGCTGTGAATACTATCACTACCCAAGTCCCCAGATTCTGGGGTCTTTCCAACCCTTCCACACTCAGGTCAGGCCGTAGTCTCAGGAGCTTTCCTGAAGTTCTTTTTCAAATCCAGCATTTGTAAATTTGTCCCATTTTCTCGGGGAGGGGCGGCTTCCTATGTCACTGGCTAGTTAACTGAGAAGATTGATTCCAGCTGTGACAGATAATACCAGGCTTGTTAAATTTCATTCCAGGCTGGGAAGGCGGCCAAAGCCGCAGGACAAATATGGAACATTAGCATTGATTTTAAGCACTTTCAAAATACTTTCATATATATAATCCCAATTTTTGCCTCAGAAAAATCTTGTTAAAAACTGATGTCTCTCCTTCTTAAAAACCTGAATTCAAATTATATTACCTTAAATATAATGCATTGATAGGTGCTTGCGTGTGTGTTAAGTCACTTCAGTCATGTCCGACCCTTTGAGACCCCATGGACTGTAGCCTGCCAGGCTTCTCTGTCCCTGTGATTTTCCAGGCAAAAGCACTGGAGTAGGTTGCCATGCCCTCCTCTGGGGGATCTTCCCAACCCAGGAACCTTCATCTCTTTTGTCTCCTGCATTGGCAGGAGGGCTATTTACCACTAGCACCACCTGGGAAGTCCATAATGCATTGGTATTTGTCTTTAAAATATTCATGTATTACAAGCTGAGAACAAAAAATTGTTTCAAGAAATTATAGAATTATTCTTTAGTGTAGATTTTCTGTTATTTTTGAAAAATGAGAGGTTATTTGATAAGGTACCTATGAACTATGAGGAAAAATTTTGTTTCTTCTGAGAATATCTGATTAGAAATAACTAAGAAATAACTCAGAATAACTGCTCAGTTTTATCCTGTATTAAGCCATCAGTTGAGTGGTTAATCAGAATCCCAGTTGGAACGACAATAAAAAATACTGGAGAAGAATGTTCAGTGAACATTGACAAGTAATCATGAAGTAGAATAATTTCTATTTCATAAACATATTTGAAAGAAGTAAGACTTCCCTGGTGGCTCAGATGGTAACGCGTCTGTCTACAATGTGGGAGACTCGAGTTCGAGCCCTGGGTTGGGAAGATCCCCTGGAGAAGGAAATGGCAATCCACTCCAGTACTATTATTGCCTGGAAAATCCCATGGACAGAGGAGCCTGGTAGGCTACAGTCTATGGGGTCGCAAAGAATCGGACACGATTGAGCGACTCTACTTACTTACTGTACTCCAAGAGTATACGTATTTTAAAGTTTTGCAGGGACAAATAAATAAATCTTCCCCACATTACAATGAGAAAAGACCAGATTCAAATTTGGACAATTTGAAGCTATCTTAATAGTCCATTCAATCACAGCACAGTTCATTAAGTAGATTGTGCCACGTTAAGATGGACTTAGAAGCTAAATCAACTGAAAAACAGCTGATTTGTTGATATGACCAGGCACAGGCTTTGAATGTGTAGTAATTTCCCCAGACTTTTTTAAGGACTATTGCACTTGCTAGAACTTTGCTAATCCAGATATATGGAAATTATACTAAAGCTCATATTTTGTATTATCTGTGAAGAAAGGACAGGCTTAGCAAATTCACAGCTGCAGAAGATTCTAGAAATGTTTAATCTATTTGCAACTGTTTTCAAAGACTGTGGTAGTAACCATTTGTACTACTGAGGCAATTAATTTGCTATTAAATAATTACAGATAGATGTGTCTTTCTTCCTTGGAATCAGCAAGATCTCTGTTTGGTAGGGTTTTTCACTTAGTATGAAGGACTGAATGTACTTGGAAATAAGGTTGAGTTTTTTAAACAAACAAGGAAAACTTCAATTTCATGTGGCTGATTATTCCCCAGATTTGGGTATCTCACTCATTAAATTCACCCTGTGGAACATAACAGTACCTAACATAAAGCTCTATTGCAAAATAATTAATTTATAAAACAGGTGTAAAGCCTACTTCTTCTATTCCTTAGTCTCACTATTTAAAAAATAGGCTCATATGATCTATAATTCAAATACTACACCAGTTCCCTAAGTGGCTAAATTTTACCAAGCTTTACTACAGGAGGGCAAAATTGGTTTATGTATGTTTAAAAGTGATAAATTATTTATCTTTAATGTTAAACACACTACACTCGCAAGCATCATTAAAGATAGAATCCAAGAGGGACAGGAGTTTTTTGTTAGTTTAAATACAGTCGGCTATTTCCCTGTTTGCTGTTTTTGGCAGTGTACATGGTCTTCTTCCAGTTATATGGGATTTCATTCTAAAACTCATATTTGTAATGCCAACTTCCATAGAACCCAGGTGCTTAGTAATATTGGATTTAGATGAGCAATCAACATTACTGTGATTGTGCCATAACTTTGAAGTATTTTTCTTCTACCGTAATAGTTCTCTAGTATCTATTTTCCTTTATATTGGCCCAAGTTTATTAAGAATAATGGAAGAAAATATTTAGTAAATGGTGGTAGCCAAAGATAAAGGAATGAAGGGAGGGAGAAGGAAAAAGAAGAGAAAAAATGGGGCAAGTGGGAGGAAGGAGTAAAAAACAAAGAGAGAGATGAAAAATAGAGAAAATAGAATTGGGAATAAACAAATGAGAATTAAAAGCTTTTGCACAGCCAAGGAAACCATAAAGAAAGTACAAAGACAGCCCACAGAATGGGAGAAAAGATTTGTAAGTGATGCAGCAAACAAAGGGTTAATTTCCAAAATATACAGGCAGCGCATACAACTCAGTGTCAAGAAACAGACAACCCAATCAAAAAATAGAAGATCTGAATCAACATTTCCCCCAAAGATACGCAGATGGCCAACAGGCACACGAAAAGATGCTCAACATCACTAATTATTAGAGAAATGAAAATCAAATCTATGACGTATCAGCCCACATTAGTCAGAATGACCATCATCAAAAAGTCTACAAATAATAAGTTCTGGAGAGGATGTGAAGAAAAAGGAAGCTTCCTACACTGTTGGTGGGAGTGTAAGTTGGTACAGCCACTTTGCAGAATGGTATGGTGTTTCCCAAAAAAACTAAAAATAGAGCAACCATATGATTCTGCAATCCCAATCCTGGGCATATATTTGGAGAAAACTATAATTCAAAGATACTTGCACCCCAATATTCAAAGCAACATTACTTACAATAGCCAAGACATGTGAAATCTAAAACAAAAATACAAAGAACTTACTTCCAAAGCAGAAATAGATCCACAGACATAAAAAAAAAAAAAAACAACTTAAGGTTACCAAAGGGGATAGAGGTGGGGGAGTATAAATTAAGAAGATGGGATTAACCTATACACACTACTATGTATGAAATAGATAACTTACAAAGATCTACTGTATAGCACAGGAAACTATACTCAATATTCTGTAATAACCTATAAGGAAAAAGAATATGTGTATGTATGTATACATATATGTATGTGTAAGTGAATCACTGGGCTGTACACTTAAAACTAACGCGACGTTGTAAATCAACAATACTTGTTTTTTCAAATATGCAAAAAAATAGAATTGGATATTGTTAGTATCGTTACAGGCTTCTGAGAGGCACCTGCAGTTTATCTAAACATGAAAACCAGTGTTACACTATGGGGAGAGAAGAGATTCATGCCTGAAAGGGACCTTAATAGGGCTTCTGAGGTGCTGGTAATATACTGTTACTGCATCTGCTTACTGGTTATGTAGGTAGATTCAATTTGTAACAATTCATCAAGCCTGCACATATGATATGTGTACTTTTGATATATTATATTTCACTAAAATACTTTAAAATAAAACATGTGCTACAGGGGAACATGTATTACTTTCCATCTGTTTTAAGTTTACCTGGACAAAGTGACTTTGAAAGTGACTTCAGGCCATCGATCAACTTCATAGTTAAATAAGATCTTTTCTTATTGAAGAAAACTGCTAAGCTTAGGTTTCAGTTAACTGGCTCTAGCTTTTTCATAACCCAGTTGTCTTAGAAAAGTGACCTTATGTCTGCAAAATCTCAGTTTTCTGTTTTGAAAAATGTTATAGGACCATTTAATGAGATATTAATTCTAATCTTGTTTTTCCTGAGGTAGGATGGACAGCCATATTCTAGGCTTCCTAACCACCTTCTTTGGGTTTCAAGATCCATTCTTAAGAAAAATTTTCAAACCAGTCCTTGTTTGAAAGAACCATTTTTTTTTTTTAAATAAAGGAACATGCAATTACATCATAGTTGTGAGGATGGAGGGAAGTTAGAGCATTTTGACGTAGAAGGAAGAAATAGTTGGAACTCTGTCTAAATCAAGTGGAATCCTAGCAGGTTCTTTGATCTACTGAGTTCTGATTATACTCCTTAGTTCTCAGCGAACAGCACAGTCCCCATGGTTCTGTCCACAGTATCATCGCTAACCCTCAGAGCAGTTTCTCAGCCTTGGTCGGTTGATATATTGGGCTGGATAATTCTTTGTTGTCAGGAGCTGTCCTGGCATTGCCAGATATTTAGCAGCATCCCTGACTTATACTCACTAGATGCCATTAGCACCTCCCCTCCAAACTGTGATGACTAAAACTGTCTCCTATTATTGCCAAATGCCTCCTGAAGGGCCAAATCCCCTTCACCCTGTGGAGAACCACTGGCTTACAGTAAATGTCAGAAGCGGAATTCGGTATTGAAAGAATGGAGGGCATTCTTTAAGCTGCAGTCACCTGCCTTTAAATGGGTCTCTAAAATTGAATAATAAGCACATATAATGATGTCCATATAGACTAAGTCCAGCTTCTCTAGACTAAACCTCAAGTTTATATTAGTCCCAAGGGTTGTGGGTGGTTCTTCAAACCCTGGCAGGTAGTGATTAAGCTAGAATTGATTTGCTTTAGAAAACTAAAGAAATGTTACAATTATTATATGTAAATGTTATGGTGCCAGTTTGTACCTCTTACGTGTTTAAAAAAAAAAAAAAACACCTTAGCAATGTTCCTAGTATATTGCAAAAAGCCAACAAATTAAATGTGTTAGTATCATCCCTACTTTATTGATGAAAATGAATGACAAAGAACGTAAACAACCCTTCAAAGCAACAGAGCTAATAAGCAAAATGGATACTGAAATGAATTACTTCTTGCGGCCTTACTCTTTGTACACTGTTGCCCATGTTAAAGGCTAATTTTGTTGAAGAGCCTAGAAAGTACCACTTTATCTCCTCTCAGTTCAACTCAGAAAATATAGTCATCCATTATGATCCTAACACCCGTTTTAGTGATTTCAGGATACATGGCAAACATATAACACAATTTAATTTTTTTTGGAATGAAGACACTTAAGTATTAAAATGATGTATATAGACTACAGGCACTGAAAACATTCTGAAAAACTCAAAATGGATTGAGGTAGGTGAGGAAAGTACCATGGGGTTTTAGGTAGAAACTTAAGAATAGGTGAAACAAGTAGAGAAAATTTAGGGAGAGGCTTAGAGATCAGGAAAACAACATATATATTTCTGTGCAGAAAGATCCCACAATCTGGCACAGACATTTAATCTCTAGCCTCTGCTCTCTTTACAGCCCCCACAACTTTTGCTCCCCATACACAGTCAAGCCTGCAAATACTATCCTTCAGACATGTCAAACCCTCTCTAGATTCACATCTTTGGTACAGGCTGCTCGCCTGACCTGCAATCACTCTGCTCACCCTGAGCTCTTAATTTAAAATTTTTTCCCCTTCAAATTCAAAATTCAAATTTACCTCCTCATAGTTCCTAAGAAAACGCCAGCAACTTCCTCTTCTCTATTCCCAACACTGTCATAGCACTTAGTATATTGTTTGATTGATTATTTGTGTTATGTGCCTATACGTGCTCCTAAGCATGTGTCCAACGCAAATCTCTGATAAGTATACCTGTATTCATCCAGCATGACCCAGAATTTTGTTCTACCTTTTAACTGATCAACATCAACTCCACTTATACAAATATTTACCAGAGCCTTTAAATTCATTTTTAATTGCACAACTAAGATATAATTACAATATTTCCTTTTACATTTTCAAAAACATTATATCTAAATCTAAAGTCCACTTTGACCTCCTCAGTCATAGTATCATTTCCCATTCCTCTAGGTAATCAATATTATGTCTTTGGTGCATATCTCCTTTTCTAAAAAAACTTCAATTAGTGTATGTGTGTGCTGTTTTAAATTATTTTATCTATTTTTATTTAAAGGTTATCATATTCCATGAACTATACAATATAAAACATTTAGTGTAATCTATGTTGATAGTTATAGATTTTATATTTTAATTCATAGACACTATTCCATAAAGTGTACCTTTTGTCTCTTAAACTTCTTTGGAAAGTCGTGTAGTTTGTTTTTAATATTTTGATATTTTAAATAATGCTGTAGCAGACATTCTTTTGCCCTCAAGCAGATATCTAGAAATAGAATTGCAAGGTCACAGGCTTGGAAAATTTACTTTTAATTATACTTCCAAATTTCTACCTAATGTGAGTAAATCAATGTTTTCATACTCTAAAAATAGCTTAGAATGAATCTGCTTTCTACATTTTTTTCGTGACACATTACTTTTTAAAACTTTTGCATAAAATAATCTCACTTTGTTTTTATATACATTTCTATGACTAGATTGATTTGGAGAGGACTGATATTTTTCCTAATATTGAATATTGCCATTTATGAACATAGCATATTTCTCCTTTTAGTTATATCTATATGTATTACTGAATAAGGTTTTATTACTTTCTCCATAAACATCTTGCATTTTTAATTTTTTTTAAAACCAGGGATCTTAACTTTCTGTTACTGTTGTAACTGTTCTTATAATATATTTTGATTTTTAGTTTTTTACTGATGAAAACTAAATCGATTTTGCATGGCAAATTTTATCCAGCCAACTTGCTGAGTTTTTTTTATCAGTTCCATTGTTTATTAGTTGATTCTCTTAAATGTTCTAGGAAGAACATTATCTTTATAATCTTTGAGCCACTTTTTTCTTTGGCTATTTTACTTTTAGTCTCCAGTATAACAATCAATAATAGAAATGGTCAAAGAAATTCTGTTCTTATTTCTGCTGTTACTGAGCATGTGTTTAATATTTCATTATTAAATGTGATTTTTGCATCAGTTTTTACCAGATGGTACTTAGTGAATTAAGAAAGTTTCAACTTCTCATTTTTTGAGTTGTTACCATGAATGTATGTTAGATTTTATAAAATTCTTAATTAACATCCATGCAAATAATCATACAATTTTCTCCTCAAGTCTGTTAACAAAGAAAATTACCTTGATAGAGTTTCTCATTTTGACCTATCTTTTCAATGCATGGATAAGCTTTCTTGGTCAGTATATCATAAAGTATTGCATTCAGCTACTAGTATGAGAGACCCGGCTATGGTGAATTGAATACGCAAGGGCTCATATTCCCGACATAATCAGGTCTAGAGTAAAGCAGTTGCTGGCACTGGTTCAGCAATTTAAGGATATAAGGGGGGAAGTCTTTGTCTTCTTGTTTTTGCTTGTAATCCCAAGATTACCACTAGAAATGTAAGCATCATGTCCTCATTAGAGGCAGGAAAAATGAGGGGGGAGTTGCAGGGAAGGGATTTGAGTAATGATAGTTTCCCAGAAGTCCTAACCCTAAGTTTCTCTTTGCATTTTGTTATCCATCCAACCTCCAAAAGATTGAGAGAAGTATAATTTTTAAGCTGGTTATATTAGTGATTGGATTAAAATGAGGGGATTGTTACTAGGGAAGAAGGAAGCTGAGTATTTAGCAGATAACTGATAATCCTCTCTCTGTTTGTAATACATTGTCCTTTTAACACATTGCTTGATTGGCTAATATTTTATTTGTAATTTGGCACTATCACTGGTATAACCCTTAGAGCTTATTCAGATTTCACCAGTTATAAGCACATTCATTTATGTGTGGGAGGAGGGGTATAGCTCTGCACAGTTCTATCACATGCATAAGTAATCACTACAACAATCAAGATACTTAATTGAACCATTATGATAAGACTCCTCTATTCAACTTTTTTACAGCCACACTTACTCCTGCCTCTGCATCTTAACCTTCAACAATCACTAGTTTGTTTTGCATCCATGCGTTTGCTACTTCACGAGTGTTATATGAATGGAACCATGCAGTATATATGCTTTTGGTATTAGATGTTTTTCTCAACATAATGTCCTTTACATTCTTGCAAGTTATTGCAGCTTTCAATAGCAAGTTATTCCTGAGTAGTGTTCTATGGCACAGATGCATCTTACTTTCTTAATCATACAATAATTAATTGGATGTAGGACATTTGGATAGTTTCTGGTTTGGGACTACTATATTAAAGCTGCTAAGAATATTCATGTCCAAGGTTTTACAAGGAAAAGAGTTTTCATTACTTTGGCATATGTATACAATACATATGCCATTTCTAGATCATGTGGTAATACATTTTTTAATTTTAAAGGGAACTAGGAGACTCTTTTCCAGAGTGCTTTCAATATTTTATATTCCTATTAGAGATGTAGGAGAGATTAGGTTTTCAACATCCTCACCAATATTTGGTATTATCACTATTTTTAACTTGGTTCTTCTGACAGTTGGTTGGTTTTAATTTGCATTTATTTAAGTGACTATTTCTGCTTCATTGACTATGTCAAAGTCTTTGACTATGTGGATCACAATAAACTGGAAAATTCTGAAAGACATGGGAACACCAGACCACCTGACCTGCCTCCTGAGAAACCTATATGCAGGTCAGGAAGCAACAGTTAGAACTGGACATGGAACAACAGACTGGTTACAAATAGGAAAAAGAGTATGTCAAGGCTGCATATTGTCACCCTGCTTATTTACCTTCTATGCAGAGTACATCATGAGAAATGCTGGGCTGGAAGAAGCACAAGCTGGACTCAAGATTGCCAGGAGGAATATCAACAACATCAGATACGCAGATGACACCACTCTTATGGCAGAAAGTGAAGAGGAACTAAAAAGCCTCTTGATGAAAGTGAAACTGGAGAGTGAAAAAGTTGGCTTAAAGCTCAACATTCAGAAAACAAAGATCATGGCATCTGGTCCCATCACTTCATGGGAAATAGATGGGGACACAGTGGAAACAGTGCCAGACTTTATTTGGGGGGGCTCCAAAATCACTGCAGATGGTGACTGCAGCCATGAAATTAAAAGACGCTTACTCCTTGGAAGAAAAGTTACAACCAACCTAGATAGCATATTCAAAAGCAGAGACATTACTTTGCCAACAAAGGTCCATCTAGTCAAGGCTATGGTTTTTCCTGTGGTCATGTATGGATGTGAGAGTTGGACTGTGAAGAAAGCTGAGTGCCGAAGAATTGATGCTTTTGAACTATGATGTTGGAGAAGACTCCTGAGAGTCCCTTGAACTGCAAGGAGATCCAACCAGTTCATTCTGAAGGAGATCAACCCTGGAATTTCTTTGGAAGGAATGATGCTAAAGCTGAAACTCCAGTACTTTGGCCACCTCATGCGAAGAGTTGACTCATTGGGAAAGACTCTGATGCTGGGAGAGATTGCAGTCAGGAGGAGAAGGGGACGACTGAGGATGAGATGGCTGGATGGCATCACTGACTCGATGGACGTGAATCTGAGTGAACTCCGGGAGTTGGTGATGGACAGGGAGGCCTGGGGTGCTGCGATTCATGGGGTCGCAAAGAGTCGGACACGACTGAGCGGCTGAACTGAACCGAACCGACTAATGATGTTGAACATATTTTTATGCACTCATTTTCCATCTTCATATTTTCTTTTGAAAAGTGTCCGTTCCAGTCTTCTGCCCTCTTTCTAATTTGACTGCTGGTTTTTAAATACTGGAGTTTGAGAGTTCTATATGTTCTAGATGCAAGTCCTTTATCAGGCGTGTGCTTTATAGAGATTTCTCTCACTGTGTGATGTGTTTTATTATCCTCTTAACAGCGTCTTCCACAGAGCAAAAAATTTAATTTTGACAATCAATTTTTAAAATTTTATGGATCATGCTTTTTGGTATCAAGTCTAAGAACTCTTTGCCAGATGTCAGCAAGAATGGTGTAATAAGGAGCTCCAACAATCTTCTCCTTCTTAAAAGCAGTGATAACATACAAACTTGTCAAAATCAACATTTTCAGAAATGTGGAAATTAGCCAAAGACAGTCAATAACCTGTAGGTTCTTTATTCAAGAAAATTGGCTGAATCTTGATAATAACAGTGAACTTTGTGCTATTTTAACTTCTCCTAGTCTTGTGACTTTGCATCAACCCCACAGTAGCTCTGAAAACCAATGCTTCACCAGCTTACTGAAAGCAACAGCCTTACAGCCTAGAAGGTGAAATAACAGAGTGAGATAACATTTAAAATCCGATTCCCAGATAAGTGTCATTATTCGACCTGTCTAGTAGTTTTCTGGGCAATCCCAACAGTAAGGCTTATCTTTCTTTGGCCTGACACAGAGCTGGCCCAATGTAGAGAGCCTTTTCCCTAGAGATGTTTGTCAGAAACAATCAGCCACAATTGTTTAATACCCCAACTGCTTAGGTAGCAATGGAAATTGACACAAACATCAAACAGATCAAAAATCTCAAAAGGAAAAGTTTTGAATGAGATATATGTAGATGATTTTGAAAAACTCTAAAATATTCCTAGAAATCTGGAGGGCGATGTGCATGCAAAAGGCTCTGGGAACAGCTATGAAAGAGCTGAGAGGGCCTTTAAGCTCTCCACCTCTGAATGCAAAGTTCTGCATACATAGGAAATAAAAGTTAAGGTAGACTTGTAAACTTCATGTCTGACGTTAAATCAGTGGCTCCCCCAAACCACACAAAGACTTTGTTCATAATCTGAAAGACTTGTTGCTTCATGCATTAAAAGAAATCTTTGTCCAGTCATTAGCTAGCCATTAAGCTAACTGAGCACAGACATCGCTGGCCACTTGCTAAAAAGAATACAGACCTAAAAGAATTTATCCAGGAAAGCTGCTAAACAAGCAAACAACAAAAAGACAATAACAACTGCAAACAACAATGACAAACTTTTTAATGTTTAAATGTCTAGTTTTCAAAAGAAATTAATAAAACATGTAGAGAAATGAGAAAGTTTGGCTCATACTTGGAGGAAAAAAAAATCAATTGATAAAAATTTCCCCTGAGGGTACTAAGTCATTGGATTTACTGGACAAAAACTTTAAATGAGCTATTTTAAATATGTTCAAAGAACAAAAGGAAACCATATCTAAAGAATTACAGGAAAATGTGCATCTGTGCCTGTCTCATAAATTTTTGTTTTACTCCAGACATTGTGTATACAAGGACAATGGAGACTGACTGTAAGATTTTGCAGAATTGTTTTTTTTTTTTTCCCCCTCAGAGACTATGAAAGTCTTTCTGTGGTAGCTAAGATTATTATTGATTATTTAAATTTTTCTTAAGGGTCAAGTTGGTCTCATGCTGTTCCTTAGTTTTGATTAGGTGAGTTTCTCCAGTTGTGTTCTCTGCATCTAACCTCTCTCACACATCTGTTTTTCAATATAGTCACTTTTTGACCTGGGAGAGGGTAACTGTACTTTTGAATCTTTTAGTTCACCTTTGAATTCAACTTAGTTAGGATCTTAGAATGCAATTATCACGTGAATGCATGAAACAATGTCCCTCCACTTTGAACCCCCTTTCCACTTTTATTTTCTTTGTAGAATTTGGGAGGAGAGAGCACGTATTGATAAAATCGTGGGACTAATCAATTCATTTGGGCAATTAGGGCTCCAGATCTTAATATGTTTCCCCAACCCAGTTGACTTCTCCGCATTCCTGATGCTGAGGAAGACTGAGGGCAGGAGGAGAAGGGGGCCACAGAGGATGAAGTGGTTGGATGGCATCACCCACTCAATGGTTATGAGTTTGAGAAAACTTCAGGAGATGGTGAAGGACAGGGAAGCCTGGTGTGTTGCCGTCCATGGGACTGCAGAGTTGTACACGACTTAGTGACAGAAAAAGAATAATCCATCTCAACCAGACTGATTTTTGACCTGGTTGAACTCAGGCAAGATGTTCACCTCCAGCTGTAGAATTTTCCTCAGCTCCGTACACACCTATGAAGGGTTTGTTCTTCACCTAAGAAGTGGCTATTGCTGTTGGTGTCACCACGGAAGCAAAATTATATCACAAGCATCCTACATGCTAATCAAAAGAGAACTCTCAGTTTACTTATTGTTTATTTTTTTATTTTCTAATATATTTAAGTTCTACATTTTTCTCAAGGCTAAAATGTCCCACACTGTTTATACATAAGTAGTTAGCCAATATTTATTCTAAATCTAAATGTTAACAATTTCATTTTGATGTTCTCTTTGACCCATCACTTTTTTTGCAAGTTTATTTTACAACACTGCCATTGCACAAGATGTTTGGCTTTCATATTGTTGTCTGAGTGACTGAGCACACACACATCACACCTTTATATTTATTGCATTTTAATCAAGGCATACAAGTCATTGGTTTCTCAATTTTTGGAAAAAATTTTCAAATTATGACTCTGGTACATGATTACTTTTAAAGTCTTTCAAAATTCTTGAATGCTTGAAAAACTATAGCATCTATTTTATGTGCAAATAATTCTGAGTAACTACCAGTTAGATCAAACTCCAATATTCTTGCCTGGAGAATCCCAGGGACGGGGGAGCCTAGTGGGCTGCCATCTATGGGGTCACACAGAGTCGGACACGACTGAAGCGACTTCGCAGCAGTAGCAGCATTTATAATATCTAAAACATCTAGAGTTTTTTTTACATCATGGTTATTAATCTGAGAGAGATGTTTTTAAATCTGTCAATATAACATTTTTGTCATTTTTTTCGTTGCATTTTATGAGTTTATTTTGTAAGGACCGTGGCTATTGTATTATTTTAAGGTGGAGGGTTCCTTTTATGAAAAAAAAAAGAATGCCTTACCTTGATCCTTTTAATGCTTTATACCTTGAGTTATTTTCTCTATGTTAGTACTTGCTAGATTTTTTTTTTCCATCATCCTGTGTCACTTTGTTTCAGACATGTGTCTGGAAAATAAAATGTAGCTTTATTTCTGACACAAACAACAAATATTTTTCAGCCAAACGCTATTTATTGTTACTGTTAATTTATTTGAACTTATTCTTGCCATTTTGTTTCATGTTTCATATTTATGGTACTCTCTTTTTCCTTCTCATTTTTAACATTTCTGTCTTTTATTGGCCTGATTACATTTTCTTTGTTCCATTTACTTCTCTGTACGTTTTACAGTCTATTTCTACAATAGTGGTTTGCTTTAAAATGTTAATACACATGCAGGATCGGAATTTTTAATACATCAAGGTTTAATCTTTTTTCAGTCTCCCTCGTATAAACTTGTATGCCATCTTGAAGCCAGATGTCTTTCCCAGATATGTGAGGTTATACTTTGCTGAAATTTTGGGGGAGATACATTTTATTCACATGTCAGTAATCATTTATGCCTTTAAAATTCTCTTCCTCAGATCTGCATTTCAGCTCCCAATGCTTTGCTGACTTTGTACTTTGGTTCCTGACCTGGTAAAAATGGCAGTGAGATAAGAGGGAAATGTCTCATCAACTTAGTGAGAGAGATATTCTGAGCCAAAATTGTGGCAATTAATAAAAAGGAAAGAAAATGAGTAAGTAGTTTGACAAACAAATTTTCAGATTAAGATAATTACTTGCTACATGCTTAAAATTCAGCAGGAAAATGTTTCAAGGAAAATATATCTTTTCCTGCAGGTTGTACATAAGAATGACAGTGCAACAGCCCTAATATTCTAAGAAGTAACCCAAAACTGAGAGATTCAAGATACATTTACCAAGTACCTATGACAGTCCAAGGACTGTGCTATGGCTGGTTGTATGATGTAAACAAAACAAATGCGTTTGTAACAGGATGCCCCAGCAGAGACAGGAAGTTTCAAATTTTCTACTCTTTTCCATAAAGAAAGATGCCAGAAAAACAAATAGAATCATGGAAGAAAGTGTTTCCTTTCCCTAAACGATAAAGTTGGGGGCCACAGAAGCAAGGAATTATTCTATTCAGTTTCCTGGGGGAAATTAATTAGACCTTTTGGTTCTAAGGCTTGAGAAAAAAGTTGTCTTACTCCTAAAGCATGATTTCCCCAGGGGTATGTTAAAATACATATAATTCCACATTCTCCATTCACCTCTCGTGGCAAATGCATGTTCATCAGAGTTACTGAAGGAACTCCTTTTCAGGGGTGCAGTTGATGTCTGTGCATACCAAGACAAAGCTTACTAGATGTTGCTGCTGCTGCTGCTAAGTCGCTTCAGTCGTGTCCGATTCTGTGCAGCCCCATAGACCGCAGCCCATCAGGCTCCCCCGTCCCTGGGATTCTCCAGGCAAGAACACTGGAGTGGGTCGCCATTTCCTTCTCCAATGCATGAAAGTGAAAAGTGAAAGTGAAGTCACTCAGTCGTGTCCGACCCTCTGCAACCCCAAGGACTGCAGCCTTCCAGGCTCCTCCACCCATGGGATTTTTCAGGCAAGAGTACTGGAGTGGGGTGCCATTGCCTACTAGATGTTAGTCCTTTGGAAATGTTTAGGCTGAATAAAAGGCTGGAAAAGGAAATGGATATAGCACTATTTAAACAGTATCAAATTAGCACATGACTGCAACATGAAATGGTGACAGGTGGACCATGCCTTGCATTGAGAAAAGATCTGCTTTCTGGGTGGGCTTATGAAGAACTGTGAAAACAGGAATCATATATTTGTCGACATGAACAATTAATTAAACTAGTGTCGTTAGCAAATAATTAAACCAGGAAAACTAAAGCCAATTCATTAATCATTTTAAATTAATTATGACAATGATGTTAATAGCAATTTATCATTTGCATTTGTATGAACGATTTAGAAAAGAAATATGTATATGTCTTGAGACTTTGAAGTTGTTGCTCACAAGATGTAACATGAATCAGAATCTCCTTGGGAGAGGAGACTTGTTAAAATGTAAATTATTGGGTCCCACCCCCAGAAATTTAAATTCATTAGTTGTGAAAGAGGCCCATGAACCTGGATTTAACAGCCTCTCTTCTCCCTGTACACACACACACATACAAACACACAGAAACGATCATTCTGAGGCAATTTGTTGGGTAGATAATATTTGAAAACCATTTCTCAAGAACAAAACATTAATAAACATAAAAATTGTTACATTATCTATTGTGAGTTAGCATTTGTTTGGATATCTATATTTTATTTATTTTAAAATATTTCATTGTTAGACGATGAGATTTAATTATTTATAGATAGTTGTTGTTTAGTCACAGAGTCACGTCGGACTCTTTGCAACCCCATGGACTGCAGCACACCAGACTTCCCTGTCCTTCACTATCTCCTGGAGTTTGCTCTGACTCATGTCCATTGAGCTGGTGATGCTATATAACTATCTTATCCTCTGCTGCTGCTGCTTCTTTACCTTCAGTCTTGCCCAACATCAGGGTCTTTTCCAAGGAGTCGGCTCTTCACATCAGGTGGCCAAAGTATCAGCTGTGTCCAACTCTTTGCAACCCCATCGACTATAGCCCACCAGGCTCCTCTGCCTCCAGGCAAGAATACTGGAGTGGGTACAAATTCGTTTCTCCAAGGGATCTTCCTAACTGAGAGATCGAACCTGGGTCTCTGGCATTGCAGGCAGATTCTTTACTGTCTGAGCCACAAGGGAAGTCCTCAAAGGAAATGAAAGTAAGGAGTAAAAAAATCATAATCATCAAATTTCTTAGTAAAAAAAAAATAAGATTTCTTGCTCCTGATTTTAAGGAGGTATTGTTGTCACCTGAGCTGTCCATCTATAATTATGGCATTCTTCAATAATCTGAGTTGGGTGAGCGCTTTAGGGACTCCTTGGACAAATTTTGCCATTCCCTTCTCCAGTTGACCACATTCTGTCAGCAAAGGAGAAAAGGAAAGATAGAAGCATCTGACTGCAGAGTTCCAAAGAATAGCAAGGAAAGATAAGAAAGCCTTCCTCAGCTATCAGTGCAAAGAAATAGAGGAAAAGAACAGAATGGGAAAGACTAGAGATCTCTTCAAGAAAATTAGAGATAACAAGGGAACATTTCATGCAAAGATGGGCTCGATAAAGGACAGAAATGGTATGGACCTAACAGAAGCAGAAGATATGAAGAAGAGGTGGCAAGAATACACAGGAGAACTGTACAAAAAAGATTTTCACGACCCAGATAATCACCATGGTGTGATCACTCACCTAGAGCCAGACATCCTGGAACGTGAAGTCAAGTGGGCCTTAGAAAGCATCACTACAAACAAAGCTAGTGGAGGTGATGGAATTCCAGTTAAGCTGTTTCAAATCCTGAAAGATGATGCTGTGAAAGTGCTGCACTCAATATGCCAGTAAATTCGGAAAACTCAGCAGTGGCCACAGGACTGGAAAAGGTCACTTTTCATTCCAATCCCAAAGAAAGGCAATGCCAAAGAATGTTCAAACTACCACACAATTGCACTCATCTCACATGCTAGTAAAGTAATGCTCAAAATTCTCCAAGCCAGGCTTCAGCAATACGTGAACCGTGAACTCCCTGATGTTCAAGCTGGTTTTTAGAAAAGGCAGAGGAACCAGAGATCAAATTGCCAACATCCGCTGGATCATGGAAAAAGCAAGAGAGTTCCAGAAAACATTTATGTCTGCTTTATTGACTATGCCAAAGCCTTCAATTGTGTGGATCACAATAAAGTGTGGAAAATTCTGAAAGAGATGGGAATACCAGACCACCTGACCTGCCTCTTGAGAAACCTATGCAGGTCACGAAGCAACAGTTAGAACTGGACATGGAACAACACACTGGTTCCAAATAGGAAAAGGAGTGCGTCAAGGCTGTATATTGTCACCCTGCTTATTTAACTTCTGTGCAGTGTACATCATGAAAAACACTGGGCTGGAAGAAGCACAAGCTGGAATCAAGATTATCGGGAGAAATACCAATAACCTCAGATATGCAGATGACACCACCCTTAAGGCAGAAAGTGAAGAGGAACTAAAAAGCTTCTTGATGAAAGTGAAAGAGGAGAGTGAAAAAGTTGGCTTAAAGCTCAACATTCAGAAAACGAAGATCATGGCAGCCGGTCCCATCACTTCATGGGAAATAGATGGGGACACAGTGGAAGCAGTGCCAGACTTTATTTTGGGGGGCTCCAAAATCACTGCAGATGGTGACTGCAGCCATGAAATTAAAAGACGCTTACTCCTTGGAAGGAAAGTTACGACCAACCTAGATAGCATATTCAAAAGCAGAGACATTACTTTGCCAACAAAGGTCCGTGTAGTCAAGGCTATGATTTTTCCAGTAGTCATGTATGGATGTGAGAGTTGGACTGTGAAGAAAGCTGAGCACCAAAGAATTGATGCTTTTAAACTGTGGTGTTGGAGAAGACTCTTGAGTCCCTTGGACTGCAAGGAGATCCAACCTGTCCATTCTAAAGGAGATCAGTCCTGGGTGTTCATTGGAAAGACTGATGCTAAAGCTGAAATTCCAGCACTTTGGCCACCTCATGCGAAGAGTTGACTGATTGGAAAAGACCCTGATGCTGGGAGGGATTGGGACAGAAGGAGAAGGGAACGACAGAGGATGCGATGGGTGGATGGCATCACCGACTCGATGGACATGAGTTTGGATAAACTCCGGGAGTTGGTGATGGACAGGGAGGCCTGGTGTGCTGCGATTCATGGGGTCGCAGAGGGTCGAACATGACTGAGCGACTGAACTGACTGACTGGACAAATTTTAAACTAGGTTGTATATCATAAAAAAACCATTTTGAAACAAATTCTGCCATAATTACTTATTAGCAGGCAATCATAAATATACTAAACAATCTATTCTTTTCAAGTTAATTAAGTCCTATTTCTCTATCCTTAAGAAACAGTGATAAGTACTTTGCATGAATACTTCTATTGGAGGCAGATGCTTCAATATTTTAACAACATGATCAGATTTTTAGTCAGATGGGGAACAGAATTCTCATGCCTAAATGAACTAGCATTAACAACTATAATAAATATTTCAAGATAAAATTATAATGGCGATTTAAAAAATTAACCCATTTCTATGCTTATTAAGTTGGTGAATAAAAACAATCTGGTTGAAATGAAGGGTAAGTAAAACATAATTGTAAACTATATAAAAGGCAAAGCAGAAGAGTATCCTTGGAGGCGAGATCTCCTCTCTGAAGAATATTGAAATGTTATT
This sequence comes from Ovis aries, assembly GCF_016772045.2. Lineage (NCBI taxonomy): Eukaryota > Metazoa > Chordata > Mammalia > Artiodactyla > Bovidae > Ovis > Ovis aries. The sequence continues at coordinate 24,032,500 of NC_056076.1, read as the reverse complement.
CAGGCAACAGGGCAGATACTTGTACATTGCTTAACAATATAATTTAGGGTTATAAATATGGATGTCAGAGGTAACAGAAATTTTAAAGCTGTCAGTTTCCTGACCACAAGCTTCCATATGTACCATTTCCTAAAATCCAGTTGATTCTCCTTTTCTCACCTACCCTTCATCCATTCATCATTTAACATGGTACATTGCCCCGAGGACATCAAATCTGATATTTAACAAAGAGGCAGTTATACAGTAGTGTTTCAGGGAAGTGTCCTTTAAATATAAATCAATGCAACTGACTGTAACATTCTTTAATTTTTTTTTTTTTGTAATCCAGTTTTCTGTTTTTGTTATTAGGGCAATGCTTTCTCATTGAATGAGTTAGCCTATGTCCCCCTTTCCTCTATTTCCTGAAAAATTTTGTATGAGAATGGTATTATTCTTTATGAAATGTTTCACAGAATTTACTGTTGAATCCATTTGGGACAGAATCTCCTTGTGAAACTTTTTACTTGTAAACTCAATTTTTTTAAGAAGACATAACTATTGAGATTTTTCTATTTTATAACAGAAAGCTGTTTTTAAGACTTTTTTGGTGCATTTATAGTGCTTTTTTTTTTTCTGGAATTTAACCATCTACTAATACATGCCTCTTTCGGGGGTCTCTTTTGAATGCTTAGGGTATTTTCCAAAGATTCTCTATTTTGACTGGCTGGGATGCACATGTCCAGCTCTGTGTGAGCTTTGTGAAATATTCAGTTTACACCTTATTGGTTACTCTTTGAGCAAACATGAAGATTTATGGAAGCATTTCTCTGCATGGATCCCTCTTCTTTGTAACAATGACGTACAGATTTCCAGCTACTTCTGCCTCGCAGAGCTCTGATCACCTTCTTCTCTGCTCATTCTTAACCACTTCCTACTGTTTTGGTTCCACTTCCCTGTGTCATGTGTCAGAAACATTTCCACACAAAAATCTGGGCAGATGGTAGGACGTGCTAAGATAGATTACACCTTGTTTCACACAGCACTACAGGATGGTAAGTGCACTTTTCTAATAGTACTTTACCTACACCAGTTTTGGTTACTATTTATTTGATAAAAATACTTTCACTTATTAAAAAGTGTCTAGTCTTATGTGTCTTTATTCTTTAGCTCTTTCTTTTGTAAACAACATTTATCTTATCTAATCTGAAAATGTGTCTTGAATAGTGAGTTTAGAGAAACTACATTTAGATTAATTTTTCATATATTTGTATCTAAATGCTAACATTTTGGTTTAATGTATGTTTTCTGTGTCTATTTTAAAACTCATTTCTACTTATTGTCTTCAACTGTTACCTATATCTCTTTTTTAAAATAGAATGGTATACACTTTCTCATCCTGCTGGCACACACATCCTCATTCCTTCTTAATTTGATGTGATCTAGATTTTATTCCGGGACAATGTGCATCTGTTTTCTTTTCTCTGATACTCACTGTGATTTTAAAGAAAATAAACTTCACTGACATATTTCATTTCTTCATATTTCTTATAGCAGCTCATAGATTTACTGAAAAATAAAAATGTTATTATTTAAAATGCTATTTTCAAAAATATCCAAAACTATTTTCAATGCAAATCTTTTTTTGGAAAAACTAACGCTTTGAATTCATGTGAAATTTTTTTTAATCACGTAATATTTGAATTAGTTTGGTTGAGTCTAAGCATCTGTGTTCAAATTTTTTTCTTTCAGTGTCTTCAAAATACTATTCCAACTTCATACGGCTTCCAGTGATGTCGTTGAAAAATGTCTTGCTGACCTGATGACTTTCTTGATATGCTCCTGCTTTCTGAAGCTTTTAGAAGTTTCTTGTTGTCTTTGATAGATTCTTTCATTCCCAGGTGGGTTTCTTCTATTAATTTCTCACTTTTAACAATGCATATATGCTCACAATATGAATTTTTTCATTTATTTTTTTTTAATTCCAGGAAATATTTTTCTATTACTTCTTTCAGTTTTTGTATGATTTTATTAAGGCTCTATTATCTGTATTTTTTTATTCTACTTTAATACTATTTTCCAGATAGCTATTTTATTATTCTTTCTCTGTTAGTTCTTTCTTCTAGGTAATTACTCAAGTGGGTCTACCAATTATTAACTTTTCCCTCAGTTGTATCAATTCAAATCTTATAACCATTGTGTTCTTTACACTATTTTTTATTCTATTTTTCAAATTATTTTTTTCATGTTTGTTCTTCTAATGTTGTCTTACTCTACATTAAAAATACCTTATTTATATTTTACTATACTTTATTAATTTAAAATTTTGTTTGCTCTGATGCTTCTATTTCTGAAGGACTTTTTTTTTTTCTTTACAAATCATTCTCTTCAAATAGCTTGTTATTTTATTCTGTGAGGACATTTCCTCTGGGGGTATCAGATATCCTGTCAGATAATAAGTATGGGAGGTCAGATCTCAGGTTATAAAGCCTTATAGGTTTCAAGGGAGGAGAGTGGATATGGTCTGTGATTACAGAGGTCTAGACAGCAGAAAAAACACAGATAATCATTCTTCATTTGGGAAAACCTCTCACTAGAGTTGCAAGCTTTGTCTTTCGGGTATAAGTTGACTTAAGAGGGAAGACTCCTTATGTTGTCCTATTAGCTATTGAAGGAAGCACAATAAAATCTCCTGACAGGATTGTAGATTTGTGTAGGTCACTATTTACTTTAACTAGGTTTTATCTGATATACTGTCAGATATGTAACTGTGCACACATATACTTATGGTTTTTGTTTCTAACCAATGAGTTAGACAATATTACCAAATGTCTCCATGGAACTCTGGTAGTGATGCTCATTCCTTGAGATTCAAATGTTCTGTGCCATGTTCTTTACTTCTAATTGCTATGTTATATTTAAATTCTGAGTCTGAGAATTTGACTCTTCTATTGAAATATTTTTTCCATTTATTTTAATTATTGATTTACTTGGGTCAATGTCTGTCATCTTGCAATTGGTTTTATTTGTGACTGATCTCTTTATGTTTACTTTTCTATGCCTTCTTGTTTTCTTTGAACTAGGAAAACATGTTAAATTATTTATTTCGCCATCTTTAATTGGTTATACATTCTTTTACTATTTTTACTTGTGTGTGTGTGTGTGTGTGTGTGTGTGTGTGTGTATGACATTGAGGGGACATATTTCAAAGCAAGTGTGGGATTCACCACATTACCTTCCCACTGCTGAGGTGATTGCTGAAGCTGCTATCAAGAGGAATTATTTAATGGTCATTTTAGAGATCTCTACTTTAGAGGACGGATATGTGGCCTGATGCCTCTAGTAAAATGATTAATTTTGTCATTTTCCTGATAATGCTTAGATCCTAGGATGGTTGAATTCTACTTTTGTGCCTTTCATCTTTTGCCCTGCTGTTGTCATGCATGTCAGTTCTGCATGTATTTTGAATTCTACAAAATATTGTTATCATCTTATGCAATCAGTATACATTTGTGTTTACCATTTATTGCTTTTCACTGTTTCCTGTGTTTCCACATAGCTGTTTGGAATCATTTTCCTTCTGCTGAAGGGTTTTTTCTTGGTTAGTCCAGCTAGAGGTTTAGACGTTTTATTGATATTTTCAAAGTACCAACTTTTGGTTTCATTGATTCTGCCTATTGATTTCCTGTTTTCAATTTTATTGATTTCTGCTTTAATTTTTCTTTTCTTCTTCTTTCTTTTGACTTAAATTGCTTGCCTGGGCATAAATTGCTTTTCTTTCTCTAATTTCCTAGGGGAAAAGTTTAGATTTTTAAATTTTAGATATGTTTCTTCTCTAATACATGCATTTTATACTATAAACTTTCCTGTAAACTTTGTTTTTGCTGCATGCTGCATATTAATAAGTTGTATTTCCACTTTTATTTAGTTAAAAATATTTTAAAATCTCACTTGAGACTTCTTTGACCCCCATGTTATTTAGGAGAGTATTATTTAATGACCATTATTTTTGTTTTTCATCTAATTTTCTGTTATTTTTCTAATCTCTAGTTTAACTCCATTGTCATCTATGAGCATACTTTGAGTGATTACTATTGCATTAAATTTCTCAAGCTGTGTTTTGTAGCCCCGAATGTGGTCTATTTCATTTGAGATTGAGGAGAATGTGTATTCAGCTTTTGCTGGATGGAATGCTCTATAAATGTCAATTAGAACAAAGTGATTGAAGCTGCTCTTTCATGTAATTCTATCGTTACTGATTTTTTCACTTTTGGAATAAAGAGGTGTTGAAGTTTCCAACTATAATAGTGGATTTGTCTATTTCTCCTGGTAGTTCTATCAGTTTTGTTTTGTTTTACTTTATTTTACTTTACAATACTGTATTGGTTTTGCCATACATTGACATGAATCCACCACGGGTGTACATGTGATCCCAAACATGAACCCCCCTCCCACCTCCTTCCGCACAACATCCCTCTGGGTCATCCCCATGCACCAGCCCCAAGCATGCTGTATCCTGCATCGGACATAGACTGGCGATTTGATTCTTACATGATAGTATACATGTTTCAATGTCATTCTCCCAAATCATCCCACCCTCTCCCTCTCCCTCTGAGTCCAAAAGTCCGCTATACACATCTGTGTCTTTTTTGCTGTCTTGCATACAGGGTTATCATTACCATCTTTCTAAATTCCATATGTATGTGTTAGTATACCGTGTTGGTGTTTTTCTTTCTGGCTTACTTCACTCTGTATAATCGGCTCCAGTTTCATCCATCTCATCAGAACTGATTCAAATGAATTCTTTTTAACGGCTGAGTAATACTCCATTGTGTATATGTACCACAGCTTTCTTATCCATTCATCTGCTGATGGACATCTAGGTTGTTTCCATGTCCTGGCTGTTATAAACAGTGCTGCGATGAACATTGGGGTACACATGTGTCTTTCAGTTCTGGTTTCCACAGTGTGTATGCCCAGCTGTGGGATTCCTGGGTCATATGGCAGTTCTATTTGCAATTTTTTAAGGAATCTCCACACTGTTCTCCATAGTGGCTGTACTAGTTTGCATTCCCACCAACAGTGTAGGAGGGTTCCCTTTTCTCCACACTCTCTCCAGCATTTATTGCTTGCAGATTTTTGGATCGCAGCCATTCTGACTGGTGTGAAGTGGTACCTCATTGTGGTTTTGATTTGCATTTCTCTAATAATGAATGATGTTCAGCATCTTTTCATGTATTTGTTAGCCATCCGTATGTCTTCTTTGGAGAAATGTCTATTTAGTTCTTTGGCCCATTTTTTGATTGGGTCGTTTATTTTTCTGGAATTGAGTTGCATAAGTTGCTTGTATATTTTTGAGATTAGTTGTTTGTCAGTTGCTTCATTTGCTATTATTTTCTCCCATTCAGCAGGCTGTCTTTTCACCTTGCTTATATTTTCCTTTGTTGTGCAGATGCTTTTAATTTTAATTAGATCCCATTTGTTTATTTTTGCTTTTATTTCCAGAATTCTGGGAGGTGGATCATAGAGGATCCTGCTGTGATTTATGTCGGAGAGTGTTTTGCCTATGTTCTCCTCTAGGAGTTTTATAGTTTCTGGTCTTACATTTAAATCTTTAATCCATTTTGAGTTTATTTTTGTGTGCGGTGTTAGAAAGTGATCTAGTTTCATTCTTTTACAAGTGGTTGACCAGTTTTCCCAGCACCACTTGTTAAAGAGATTGTCTTTACTCCATTGTATAGTCTTGCCTCCTTTGTCAAAGATAAGGTGTCCATATGTGTGTGGATTATATAGAAAACTATAAAACACTGATGAAAGAAATCAAAGAGGACACTAATACATGGAGAAATATACCATGTTCATGGATCAGAAGAATCAATATAATGAAAATGAGTATACTACCCAAAGCAATTTACAAATTCAATGCAATCCCTATCAAGCTACCAGCGATATATTTCACAGAACTAGAACAAATAATTTCAAGATTTGTATGGAAATACAAAAAGCCTCGAATAGCCAAAGCAATCTTGAGAAAGAAGAATGGAACTGGAGGAATCAACTTGCCTGACTTCAGGCTCTACTACAAAGCCACAGTCATCAAGACAGTATGGTACTGGCACAAAGACAGAAATATAGATCAATGGAACAAAATAGAAAGCCCAGAGATAAATCCACACACATATCAGTTTTTAAATTATGTGTTTTGACATTCTGTTGTTAGGTGTGTGCACTTTAAAGATTTTTATGTGTTCTTAGAGCATTGACCCCTTTATCATTGTGAAATGCTTCTCATTATTCTTAATATTTTTTCCTTGTTCTGAAGTCTGTGTTATGTGAAATTAATATAGCTACTCCAACTTTCTTTTGATTGTTAGCATGTAATGTCTTTCTCCATTCCTTTACTTTTAACCTGTGTCTTTATATTAAAACAAGGTATTTTGGTAGACAACATAGTTTGGTCTTATTTCTTCTTCTACCACCATTCTGACAATCTCTGTCTTTTAAACAGCAATCCTAGGCCCCTTACATTTAAAGCTACCACTGATATAGTTGGATTAATAAGTACCAGTTTGTAAGTATTTTCTATTCATTATAACTGTTCTTCATTTTAAAATCTTTCTCTCAGTTTTCTTTCTTCTCTGATTTTCATTGAGTATTCTGTTTCCATTTTCTATCCTCTCTTAGCACATCAATTATACTTAAAAAATTTTAGATGCTGCTCTAAATTTTGCAATCTATGTGTTTAACTAATCCACTTTCAAATAGCACCACATTACTTCATGAGTAGTACAGATAATTCATAATAGATTCTAGGACACTTTAATACTAAATGTATACAACATACATATGTATGTTATATGTTACTCCTTGGAAGAAAAGTTATGACCAACCTAGATAGCATATTCAAAAGCAGAGACATTACGTTGCCAACTAAGGTCTGGCTAGTCAAGGCTATGGTTTTTCCAATGGTCATGTATGGATGTGAGAGTTGGACCGTGAAGAAGGCTGAGTGCCGAAGAATTGATGCTTTTGAACTGTGGTGTTGGAGAAGACTCCTGAGAGTCCCTTGGACTGCAAGGCGATCCAACCAGTCCATTCTGAAGGAGATCAGCCCTGGGATTTCTTTTGGAAGGAATGATGCTAAAGCTGAAACTCCAATACTTTGGCCACCTCATGCGAAGAGTTGACTCATTGGAAAAGACTCTGATGCTGGGAGGGACTGGGGACAGGAGAAGAAGGGGATGGCAGAGGATGAGATGGCTGGATGGCATCACGGACTCAATGGACATGAGTCTGAGTGAACTCCGGGAGTTGGTGAAAGACAGGGAGGCCTGGCGTGCTGCAATTCATGGGGTCGCAAAGAGTTGGACATGACTGAGTGACTGAACTTGAACTTATACGTATGTTATATGTATATGTTTGGTTCAGTTCAGTCACTCAGTCGTGTCCGACTCTGCGACCCCATGAATAGTAGCACATCATGATTCCCTGTCCAATACCATCTCCCAGAGTTGACTCAGACTCACGTCCATCGAGTCGGTGATGCCATCCAGCCATCTCATCCTCTGTCGTCCACTTCTCTTCCTGCCCCCAATCCCTCCCGGCATCAGAGTCTTTTCCAATGAGTCAACTCTTCACATGAGGTGGCCAAAGTACTGGAGTTTCAGCTTCAGCATCATTCCTTCCAAAGAAATCCCAGGGCTGGTCTTCTTTAGAATGGACTGGTTGGATCTGCTTGCAGTCCAAGGGACTCTCAAGAGTCTTCTCCAACACCACACTTCAAAAGCATCAATTCTTCGGCGCTCAGCTTTCTTCACAGTCCAACTCTCACATCTATACATGACCACTGGAAAAACCATAGCCTTGACTAGATGGACCTTTGTTGGCAAAGTAGTCTCTGCTTTTGAATATGCTATCTAGGTTGGTCATAACTTTTATTCCAAGGAGCAAGCGTCTTTTAATTTCATGGCTGCAATCACCATCTGCAGTAATTTTGGAGCCCCAAAAAAATAAAGTCTGGCACTGTTTCCCCATCTATTTCCTATGTAGTGATGGGACCAGATGCCATGATCTTTATTTTCTGAATGTTGAGCTTTAAGCCAACTTTTTCACTCTCCTCTTTCACTTTCATCAAGAGGCTTTTTAGTTCCTCTTCACTTTCTGCCATAAGGGTGGTGTCATCTGCATATCTGAGGTTATTGATATTTCTCCTATGTGTATATATGTATATATATGTTATGCATACATATGTATATTATAACTACTACTTCTATAATAACAGATTAGTCCCAATTCCCAATTCCTCTCCCCCATCCCTTGTAACATTTCTGCTATTCATTTCATTTATCCATAAACTATAATCACCTAGTATGGTGATTACTACTATTACTATTACTACTATTACTTTGAACAGTTATCTTATAGATTATTTTTGAATAGGAAAAATAAAGGCTTTATTTTACTTTCACTTACTCTTTTTGTGATACTTTTCCTTTCTTATGAAGATATGGTTTTCTGATCTACATCATTTCCCTTCTCTCAGAGGAACTTCTGTAGTGTTTCTTGGAAGGAAGTTGTACTACAGTGAATTCACTCATTTTCATTTTCTGAGAAAGTCATTATTTCTCTTCATTTCCATGGATGCAGAATTTTAGTTTGATATTTCTTTTTTCTTCCAGTCATTTTAAATATGCCACTCCACTCTCTTCCTCCTTTCATTGTTTCTGATGAGATATCTGATGTAATTCTTATTTTTCTCCTCAGTAAAGTGTACCCCTATTCCCTTCCACATTCTTTGAAGATTTTCTTTGCCTTTGGTTTCTAAAGTTTGAATATGATATGGCTTAGTTTTATGTTTTTGATAGTTACTCTGTTTAGTGTTCTCTGAGATTCCTGGATCGGTAGTTTGGTGTCTGTCATTAAAGTTGAAAATTCACAGTCATTATTACTTCAAATATTTCTTTTGCCTGTTTTTTTTTTTTCTCCTCATATTCCACTTACATTTATTTTACACCTTTTGTAAATGCCCCACAACCTCATAATGCTTGGATATTCTTTTTTAAGTCATTTTTCTCTTTGCAGTTCACTTTGGGAAGTTTCGATTAATGTATCTGCAGAGTCACTGCAATTTCCTCCTGATTTAGTCTACTGATGAGCCCATCAAAGGCATTCTTCTTCTTTTCCAGCATTTTAAATTTCAGGCATATCATTTTGACTCTTGGAGTTTTCATCTTTCTGCATAAATTACACATCTATTCTGTCTACTTTTTCCATAAAGCCCCTAAAATGTTAATCATATATATTTTAAATGCTTGGTCTAATATTTCCAAAATTGGTGTCATATTTGAGTCTGGTTCCAATTCTTGCTGTATATCTTCAGACTATTTTTTTATTCTCTTCGGTGTACCTGAAAATTTTTGTTGAAAGCTTGATGTGGTACATTGGGTAATAAGATCTGAGATACAAAGGCCTTTCATGGGAGAATTTATGTTTAATCGGCTCAAAATTGGACTGTGTTTAATGTTTTCAGTACAAGTAGGTGCAGAGGCTTCAGTCTTCTCAAGTGCCTTTTTCTTTTTCCCTGTTGTCTAGATTTCTCTAAGAATGCTTTCTTGATCAGATACGAGTCTTGCAGCTCTTTCAGCTGCAATTCACTGTTCTTAATGTGTCAGCTTGTTGAAGTAATGGTAAATTGAGGAGAGGAAGCCTGTATTTTTATTTAAAAAAATTTTTTTCCCCTTGGGACTGAGTCTTGGGGCAAGATATTTAAAATGCTTCTTAGTTCTTCCCCACCTACCCCTGACGTGAGACAGGAAGGTCAGAGGGCTGGAATGGTTAATTTTGGTTTCTCAAGATCATTTCACATTTCAGCAAAGTAATGCTCAGAATTCTCCAAGCTAGGCTTCAGCAGTACATGAACCGAGAACTCCCAGATATACAGGCTGGATTTACCAAAGCCAAAGGAACCAGAGATCAAAATGCCAACATCCATTGAATCATAGAAAAAGCAAGAGAAAAAATACCTATTTCTGCTTCATCGACTGCGCTAAACCCTTTGACTGTGTGGATCACAACAAATTCTGGAAAACTTTAGAGATGCAAATACCAGACCGCCTTACCTGTGTCCTGCAAAATCTGTATGCAGGTCAAAGAGCAACAGTTAGAACCAGACATGGAACAACGGACTGCTTCCAAATTGAGAAAGAAGTACGTCAAGGCTGTGTATTGTCACTCTGCTTATTTAACTTCTATGTAGAATACATCATGTGAAATGCCAGGCTGGATGAAGCACAGGCTAGTATCAGAATTTCAGGGAAAAATATCAATAACTTCAGATATGCAGATGATACCACCCTTATGGCAGAAAGCAAAAAGGAACTAAAGAGCCTCTTGATGAAAGTGAAAGAGGAGAGTAAAAAAGCTGACTTAAAACTGAACATTCAAAAAATGAAGATTATGGCATTCAGTCCCATCTCTTCATGGCAGAAAAAAAAATGGGGAAACAATGGAAACAGTGACAGACTATTTTCTTGGGCTCTAAAATAACTGCAGATGGTGACTGCAGCCATGAAATTAAAAGATGCTTGCTCCTTGGAAGAAAAGCTATGCCCAAGCTAGACAGCATATTAAAAATCAGAGACCCTACTTTGCCAACAAAGCTATGTCTAGTCAAAGCTGTGGTTTTTCCAGTAGTCATGTATGGATGTGAAAATTGACTGAGCGCCGAAGTATTGATGCTTTTGAACTGTGGTGTTGGAGAAGACTCTTGAGAGTCCCTTGGACTGCAAGGAGATCAAACCAGTCAATCCTAGTGAAAGTCAATCCCTGAATATTCACTGGAAGGACTGATGCTGAAGCTGAAGCTCCAGTACTTTGGCCACCTGATGGGAATAGCTGACTCACTGGAAAAAACCATGCTGAGAAAGACTGAAGGCAGAAGGAGAAGGGGATGGCAGAGGATGAGCTGGTTGGATGGCATCACCAACTCAATGGATATGAGTTTGAGTAAACGCCAGGAGATGGGTGAAGGACAGGGAAGCCTGGCATGCTACAGTCCATGGGGTCGTAAAGAGTCAGTCACGCCTGAGCAACTGAACAACAGCAACAAAAGTCAGATAAGGCTCTGGTAAAGTATTTTCTCTTAGAGAGGAGGTTTTTGTTTTTCTAATAGGGAATGCTCTGGGTATATTTTAAAATGGATGCTTTCATCTCCTGCCATAAACACATGGAGATTTTTACTCCACTGCTTTTCTATTAGAACTTGGCAGAATTTTTAGAGGAAAAATCCAGGAAATGTTGGGCCCCAAAGAGTTTCTCACTCTGAAATTAGTCTATCCTTAGCCTCCAACAATTCATCAAAATTGTCATTTAAGCGTTCCCACCAGAATGTGGCTTTAGTAATTTTCGCTCCAGATAAACCAATCTCAGCTGTGAGTCCTTCCAGATTTCAGGGTGGCAGTTTGCCTTGTGACCCTATTTCTCTGATGAATCTAAGAAAAGTCCTTGGTTTCCAATATGCTCAACTGTTGTCTTATTTTAAGGACAGGAGTGATGACTTCCAAGCTTTTACATAAAAGATCTCTAGAATTTTAACTGCTTTATATTTTTAGGGCAAGTTTGTAGGCAACATATTTTTGCAGTTTCTGCTTGTCTAAAAGCCTCTTTATTTTACCCTCATGGAGGTATACTGAAGAATATTTTTACTGGGAAAGAAATTCTAGGTTGGCAGTTTTTCTTTTCAGTTCCTTAATTGTGTATCATTTCACTGTGTTCCAGCTTCCATCATTAGTATTATTCTTCCTTAGAAGGTAACATGTCTTTTCTCACCTCTTACTGCCTTTAGGACTTTCTCTTTGTTTTTGTTGCTCAATAGTTTTATGGTGACATGCTGTGGATAGGTTATCTTTCTATAGATCCTTATAGCGATTCCTAGCTTCCCTGGTCACTCAGCTGGTAAAGAATCCACCTGCAATGCAGGAGACCTTGATTTGATCCCTGGGTTGGGAAGATCCCCTGGAGAAGGGAATGGCTACCCACTCTAGTATTCTGGTGTCCGTGGAGATGCCAGAGAATTCCATGGACTGTATAGTCCATGGGGTCGCAAAGAGTCAGACACAACTGACTTTCACTTTCACATAGGGATTCCTAAAGATTTTTAAGATAGTGAGCTATGACTTTTTCAAGTGTTGCTTCTGGTCCATTCTTTTTCTTGTTTTCTTCTGGGATTCTCATTACACATTTGATAGGCTTTAATTTGTGCTTTATGTTTGGGTTTCTATTGTCCTTCAGTTTATTAATCTTGGTGTATGCTACTTCTGGTTTGATGTTAAGCCTAGTTAAATTAGTTTCTAGTTTCAGATAATGTATTTTAAATTCTAGAATCTCTGTTATATATGTTTTCCTTGTGTACTCCAAGTATCTGGTGAAACTCAATATTTTCATGTGTTTTCTACAACTTTTTCTTTCTTATCCTGAATGGATTAGTTATAATTGTTTTAAAGTTTTTGATAGCTTCACTATCTAATCTGCATTTTATTATTTTATTATTGTCTATGTATTCCTCCTTAGCCTGGTCAAATTGTCTTGTTTCTTGGCTAATATTATTTTATTGACTCTTTATGACAATGTTATCACATCCTGAGAGTATTTTCCCTTTTTTATGCTAGGCAGATGGAGTTGGCTGCTTGGTTGACATTTTAATAAGGCTTGGTCTGCATCTGGATGGTTCTGTCTTTAGGGCTTGGCCTTCAGAAGTTTTTTAATGAGAGTATGCTTATGTTTGGGCTTCCCTGGTGGCTCAGATGGTAAACAATCTACTTGCAGTACAGGAGACTTAGGTTCGATCCCTGGGTTGGGAATATCCCCTGGAGAAGGGAATGGCAATCCACTCCATTCTTGCCTGGAGAATCCCACAGACAGAGGAACCTAGAGGGCTAAAGTCCATGGGGTTGCAACTAACACTTTCACTTTTCATGCTTATATTCATGAGGGCTTCTCCTGTATTTGGTCTTTGTCCTCTCAGCAGTGCAGAATGACATGAGTACTGTGATCCTTTGAGAGATTTTGGCATAACTTTTTAGTTTTCTGCACTGAAGTGTTTTCAGTTCAGTTCAGTTCAGTTCAGTTGCTCAGTCGTGTCCGACTCTTTGCAACCCCATGAATCGCAGCACGCCAGGCCTCACTGTCCATCACCAACTCCTGGTGTTCACTCAGATTCATGTCCATCGAGTCAGTGATGCCATCCAGCCATCTCATCCTCTGTCGTCCCCTTCTCCTCCTGCCCCCAATCCCTCCCAGTATCAGAGTCTTTTCCAATGAGTCAACTCTTCGCATGAGGTGGCCAAAGTACTGGAGTTTCAGCTTTAGCATCATTCCCTCCAAAGAAATCCCAGGGCTGATCTCCTTCAGAATGGACTGGTTGGATCTCCTTGCAGTCCAAGGGACTCTCAAGAGTCTTCTCCAACACCACAGTTCAAAAGCATCAATTCTTCGGCTCTCAGCCTTAGAATTGTGTAAATGTTTAAAAGAAAGAATGTCTTCTTTTGAGACTCAGTTTTCCATCTTTCACAGTTTTCTATCTTTCCCTCCATCCCATATGCTGGCTAAAAACCCATCTTTCTCTGCAGAGGCCCTCTATCCTGCAAAGCTAGAAATTTCAGTCCATAGCCTCAATTCCCCCAAATCAGCAAAATGTCCTTGTAAAACTGACTTCAGATAATCAGTTCACTGGTTCTGGTATATTTGCTGGAGTCATTTCCCCTGAAAGATCTTTGTTTCCTACAATTGCATTTGATTCACCTCTGGTTTCCATTACAGCTTGTTTGCTTCACACACCACACGAATTCAAAATTCAGCAAATGCGCCATGTCTCCTCTAGTCTCCACTTTTGGCACTTCAGCTAATTTGATGATCCAAAGTTCTACTATTTCTCTAATGGGAACTACCTCCTGCAGACACCTGCACCAGAATTCTGTATCACTCTTGCTGTGGACAGACATTCTTTCTACCAAGGCAATAATAGAGAGGAAGCAACAGCAGAACTCTAGCTCCAGCATTGCCACCTTCCCTCTCTCAATAACCCCAGGCTGCCAATCTTGACCTGGTTAAAGTCTAGAATTGACCTCCCTCAAACCCACTGTTTTGCAACAATCCCCCTATTACCCAGAAGAATTTTACACTTTTCTTCTTTTTTTGCTATTTTCCTGCCTAGCTTCTCAGTGGTTACTTTTGGAGAAGGGAGTCAACTGTCATGCTGTTTTAGTATCTTGGGGCTTCTCTGATGGCTCGGACAATAAAGAAGCTGCCTGCAATGCAGGATCCCTGGGTTGGGAAGATACCATGGAGAAAGGAATGGCTACCCACTCTAGTATTCCTGCCTGAAGAATTCCATGGACAAGGGAGCCTGGTGGGCTACAGTCGATGCAGTACCAAAGAGTTGGACACACTGAGCAAACAACACTTTCACTATTCACTTTTCTTCTCCTTTGTATTCCTTCTCCTTTCCTCCTCTAAGACACATATTCCAAAGTATGCATAGAGATATTCCAATGTTTTTAACCCCCACTAAATAAGTCCTTAATGATTTTCCTGGCTCTGAACAACCTCCTCAAAAATACAGCATTTTGATCATTCATAGCTGGGCCATCTCTGCAATGCTGCAGTAGTCTAAAAATATACCAATATTTGTATTAATTTAAAATAATTAAGCATTAGTAAAATGAATTTTTAGATGTTGACTAACTGCATTGGTTTTTCAGTCCCTCATGTGCAGTGATGCTGCTCCTTCAGATAGAAATGTTTCTTTACAAAAGGACACATGCCACATCTATTTCTTCTTTGAAACTACAACTTAGCTGCCAGCAGAAGTTCCTCAGGGGTTTTAAAAACATCAATCAGTTTCACAGCTGGAATGAAAGTATCTTCTTAGAGAACAGTTTTAACTATAAGAATAGGCTTTGTCATTTTTGAAGGTACATAATGAGTTAAATTGGAGAAATTTCAAGAAACAGCTTTTTACTCACAACTGACTTTATTTGAAAAGAAAAAAAAAACTAGAGTAGACATAGTGAGTAAACACTTTACATCCCAGGTACTCTCAGAAAGCACACAGTGAGCTGTGGTGAGAGCTCCTGGGCAGGCTGGGCCTGGGAACCCTGCAACTCCAACCCTACAGAAAAGCCCGGATGGACCAGCTTAGACAAACACACTTTATGACTCCTGCTTCTCCCTAAATCGAAAGGTATTTCAGTCTCAGATCTGAGTCTTAACAAAGGAAATCTGAGATCACAAGTGCAGTATTGCCTTTAGTTAATGTGCGTGCTCAATCGCTAGGTTGTGTCCAACTCTTTGCAATCCCATGGACTCTATAGCCTGCCAGGCTCCTCAGCCCATGGGATTCTCCAGGCAAGAATCCTGGAGTGTGTTGCCATTTCCTTCTCCAGGGGATCTTCCCGACCCAGGGATCAAACCCGCCTCTCTTGTGTCACCTGCATGGGTAGGTGGATTCTTTACCACTGAGCCACCTGGGAAGCCCCGCACGTAGTTTATAACTTGTACCTTTCACTAACACTAGATTGTTTTTACTGACAAATATGACAAACATGGGGATAATTTTTAAAAGAGATCTTGATTGTAATTTTACCCTTCAAATATTTATTGTAGTTGTTATTACTGGTTTGTTTAGGCAGAACATGCAAGGAATTAATTGTGTCTTGGTGGCATTTTAAAGGAAAATATAGTTTTTTAAAATGGATAATTATTTGACATATCTAATAAAGCTCGGTTTCAGAGTAACTTTCTTTTTACCAGTATTTTAAATAGGATAATTTCCTTCCCTGTGTCATTGTCACAATATTTTGATCCATATGCAAAAGAATCAAGGGGATACTTTTAGTCTGTTGAAATAAATGTGAAAATGTACTATTGAATAAAGCTTGTTCATTTTATACTGGTTCATACATATGAAAGACAACTACTGGTGCTGTATAACAATTGAGCTATTGCTGTTTCAAAAGTTTATAAATCTGTGTGCAAAAATGCATTCATCTATGGCTAAACATGAAATAATTTGGTAATTAACATTTAATTTCATTCAAAGAATTGTTTTAAATAAACCCCAGAGGTTTCCCTGAAAAAAATCTATCAAACTTGGAAGCAAAAGAGATGCTTTATTTCTTTTGTAGCTTTAAATACCTTCTAAATGTCTGAAAATGGGGGGGGGGGGAAATAGCACCATTTGTGAAGATGGATTAATGCTAATAAAATCTCCTGAAACCCTCACATTTACATTGATTGTATAAATATAAAATTATGATTAATAAGAAGCTCAAATGTACTCTGAAAGAACAACTGGAGACTTTCAGTTCTTTATTGCAAATGTTCGCTCGTATTATTTGTCTTGTGTTATTTGTTCTATTGGCTTTAGTCTTTGAAATTATCCATTTTATCCAGAACATTTTTGCCAGAATTCTCTTTAAAATTCAGATGTACTATAATTGTCATCATTTATTTAAATAGTTTATTTTTTCCATTAACAAAGGAAATATGAACCAAACTGGAAATCAAGTTAGCTGATAATGAGTGAGGAGGCAGTGGGGAAGGGCAGGAAGAATAGCAAGTGCTGTAAAGAAGAAGAAAGACTTCCTTGAGCATTGAAATGAAATAATTCTGGCCGCTTCATTTTTAATCCTTGCAGATATATTCTCAGATAAGTATCATTTTCTAGTTTTAAAAATAAAGGGACTTGGGATGAAGATTAGGTAACTTGCCCCAGAGCTATGACATGTGAATCCAGGTCCAGCCAACTCCAAGGCCTATGAGATGACTAAACACAGAGGCTTTATTTTTCTGTAAACCTGTAGAGATGAGCTAGGCCCCTCTCCAGTAAAATCTGTGAAGTGGACAGAACTTTGATTTAGTGTCTCAAGGCTCTTTAATGTTTCAATTCCTATACCATGCCATAAACGCAAGCATGTCCATCCTAACAGTGACTCCAAGAACCTACAGTCCAATCCTGTTTCTTCCTGTCTATCCTCCACTATTCATTCATCTAATTGTTCATTCATTCTTGTGTGCATTCATTCACCAAAAACTATTTGCTCCAGGGCTGTCTTGGCACTGAGGCTGCAAATGGACTAAAGGAACCCCATCCTTGCCTTCATGGAATTACCTCCTAATAGGACCTGAGAACAACTTTATGGAGGTACTCTAATTACACAATAAATATTTAAATTGCAGTCACCTGTTTCCCCCAATCTCCAATATCAACCCGGTCAGTGTCATCTCTCAGTCAAACAAAAACTAAAAACTCAAGTCAAATATAAATCTCTAAATTTTATCCTGCCACATTTTCATAAGAGTCTGGATACCGACTGAATGTGCTAAGGGTAAGGAACCAGTAGAAGGGGAAGGAGAAGTGGAGATGAGGAAGAGCCTCTAGAGAAGGATAGGAAAGGCAGTAATAACCAAAGAAGCACAAAAGAGATAGAAAATGCATGAATAATTGGTCAGGGATGAAAGAAAAAGGCAGAAATAGAGCTAGGCCAGAGAAGTGGAGCAGCAGCAGCCTGACTGGCCAAATGAGCTATGTAACATTTGTCTCTCTTTAAGGCTCTAAGCCCTTTGAGGGAGGAACTGGACCTTTTTACTATTTCACTGTGTATCATGGCCATGTCACCCAAGATTCTGTCTCACACACAGTATGCATTCCATAATATTTGTTGACTGGAAAATGAAAGGGAGAAATCTAATATGTTGGCATAATCTGACTTACTATTTTTAAATACTACTTAGTGAGAGGGTTTCCCAAGAGGCACAGTGAAGAATCTGCCTGCCAATGCAGGAGACACAAAAGACTTGAGTTTGATCCCTGTGTCAGGAAGGTCCTCTGGAGGAGAGCATTCCAGCTCACTCCAGTATTCTTGCCTGGAATATCCCACAGACAAAGGAGCTAGGCAGGCTATAGTCCATGGGATCACAGAGTAGGACATGACTGAGTGACTAAGTACACACACACACACACACACACACAGTGATAAGTGATGGTCAAGTTGTTAAATGCGTATAACTTCATGCCTTCTGACTCCCACAAGCAACAAAGACTTGAGGAATCTGTTTGTGGCTTTCAACTCTTTGGCCTGGTTTAATGATAATGACAAAGTCCCTGAATTAGCCAGTGCTAAGATTTTTAGCCATGGACTCAGCAGAGGAACATGAATATCTATAATGTGTAAATTTCATAAAAACTGTGATCAACACAGGAATCTCTTGACTCTTTACCCTGATTTCTCAGATCTCCATATGTCCAGCTGGATACAGTGCTTTTAAATCAGGCTGACCCACTCAAAGGGGCTTCCCAGGTGGCTCAATGGTAAAGAATCCACCTGCCAATGCAGAAAACGTGGGTTGGATCCCTGGTCCAGGAAGATCCCCTGGATAAGGAAATGGCAAACCATTCCAGTATTTTTGCCTGGAAAATCCCACGGACCGAAGAGCCTGGTGGGCTACAGTCCATGAGGTCGCAACAAGTCAGACGTGACTGAGCACGCATGCAGGACCCACTCAAAGGCACACTAACCTTGCTGGAAGTGATCCCTTTGCTACTCTGCCCTTTCCAACTGCCTCTGCCTCCCTGTACCAATCCAGTGCACCCCGATCCATGGTCTCTTGTCTCAAGCCCATGCTCAGGCATTGCACCACACAGGATTCAGCAGTCATCCTTGGATTGTAGTACTTGCTCTAGGTCTGGACTTGAACTTGCCCTTCTGTTCTTCCTTCTCTTGGTTGCTGTGGATAACTCAGTAATGTAGAACCCAGTGTCTATTCCTGAAATTTCAGTGTTTGTTCCTGCATTTCAGCCATTGTGACCTGATATTCAACTCAGACCTACTCTAACTCCTCAGGAAGAGGAATTAAACCCTCACATGCCTAGGCCTCTGTATATTTCCTGTCTCTGTTGATGAACAGCTTGACTCTTGACTCTGCTCTGGACTCCACTGTTGGATGCCCTTACCGTGGAGGAAGTTCATCCCTGCCTTTGTGCTCAAATGCCCACGTTTCCTCTTTATCCTTTTATCTCCTCAGGTTTGGCTTAACTGTTAGGGTCAGGTTGACAACAGGTGTCCAGCTTTTCTCACCCAGAATTTTTTTACCACCATGCAGTCCTGCTTCTTGAAACTTCTGCCTCACATCCTGTGAAAATAACTGGAAAACCAATTGACTCTCAAGTTGAGTAGAGTCATCCAGTAGGATTTCTTGTACCTAAGAAATTCTAACTTCCCTCGTCTATCTGGCAGAATTCAAGATAACTCCATATCACCCAGAATAACATCTTTAGAAAAATCTCTTAGATCTTGAGGATTGAACCCAATCCTCCTAGGAAAAATCTAGCAAAATTACACAGTAGTTTCTGCAAATTTAGAAGAATATGAATATGAGACTTTAGCCTTAGAAAAGTACTTGATAACTATAGGAAATACAAGAAGCTCTGTGCTAACTCTTTTCTTAGATGGTATCTTGTGATCTTCAGATTAAAAGAAAAAAAAAAGACATGAGAAGTACCAGAAATTATCTCTTTCATAACTCTCAATATTAGTGAGTTCAATGTTGGCTTAAATATCTCTAACATCACTGTTCTCCCTTCTCTGTGTCTGGGGGTGCAGGAAATGGAAAAGAATGGACTCAATTCAACTGTTATTTATTTCAGTGATGCTGGTACAAATTTATTAAGGTGCAAAAATGTCTTCTAGTCCTATTTAGCATCAGAATTAAGATATCAAAATACTTACCTAAAGACTTCATCAACTAAGAAATATTTGCTTACAAAAAATTAATCTCAAAAATATACAAGCAGCTCATGCAGCTCAATTCTAGAAAAATAAATGACCCAATTGAAAAATGGGCCAAAGAACTGAACAGACATTTCTCCAAAGAAGACATACAGATGGCTAACAAACACATGAAAAGATGCTCAACATCACTCATTATCAGAGAAATGCAAATCAAAACCACAATGAGGTACCATCTCACGCCAGTCAGAATGGCTGTTATCAGAAGGTCTACAAACAATAAACTCTGGAGAGGGTACAGGGGAAAAGGGACCTTCTTACATCATTGGTAGGAATGCAAACTAGTACAGCCGCTATGGAGAACGGTGTGGAGATTCCTTAAAAACCTGGAAATAGAACTGCCATATGACCCAGCAATCCCACTGCTGGGCATACACACTGAGGAAACCAGAACTGAAAGAAACACATGTACCCCAATGTTCGTCGCAGCACTGTTTACAATAGCTAGGACATGGAAGCAACCTAGACATCCATCAGTAGACAAATGGATAAGCAAGCTATAGAACATATATACACAATGAAGTATTACTCAGCCATTAAAAAGAATACATTTGAATCAGTTCTAATGAGGTGAATGAAACTGGAGCCTATTATACAGACTGAAGTAATTCAGAAAGAAAAACACCAACATAGTATATTAATGCATATATATGGAAAGATGGTAATGATGACCCTATATGCAAGACAGCAAAAGAGACACAGATGTAAACAACAGTGTTTTGGACTCTGTGGGAGAAAGCAAGGGTGGGATGATTTGAGAGAATAGCATTGAAATATGTATATTTTCATATGTGAAACAGATTGCTAGCCCAGGTTCAATGCATGAGACAGGGTGCTCAGGGCTGGTGCACTGGGATGACCACAGGGATGGGATGGGGAGGGAGGTGGGAGAGGGGGTTCAGGATGGGGGACACATGTACACTCATGGCTGATTCATATCAATGTATGGCAAAAACCACTACAATATTGTAATTAGCCTCCAATTAAAATAAATAAATTAATTTTAAACAATAAAATAAAGGCAATGGAACTTACCAAAAAAAAAAAAAGCGAGAAATATTTGCTTAAAAAGGAAAAAAAAGATGCAGATTTATCCCAAAGAAACTATTATTTTGCATTGTAGGATATCATCGTGCCTGTGAAAAAGTTGCCATTTCTTCAATATATATATACATTGCTTTATTGCCTCAGGGGAATGTTACGTCTCCTTTTCCATTGAATACATGCATATTTAGTTGTGTTTATATAAGAACAGAAGAACTTTTGAGCAGAAAAAAAGGAGGGACTCGAGGACAAGTGTGACTTTCTGACCTAGGATTTATGGTCTCTCCTTGATGTGGAGACAGTTATGCGTGTAAATCTTTGAGCACTCAGAAGTGAATCTATTCCCTACGCTCTGTGCTACGTGGGGGTAAAAGAGAGCTCAGCAAGAACAGATGTGGCCATTCGCTCAGTTACCCAATGAAAACAAGTAATTGCCATGGCAACTGGAGAATATTATGGGGGGCACAAACTGACCTCTAAGACTCAGCATGCTTCACGCTGTAGGTATCACATATGTAAACTTGCTTGCGGTGTAGATTGCCTTCCTATGTACACTGAAGTGAAGTGAAGTGAAAGCGCTGTCGTGTCCGACTCTTTGCGACCCCACGGACTGTAGCCTACCAGGCTCCTCAGTCCATGGAATTTTCCAGGCAAGAGTACTGGAGTGGTTCGCCATTTCCTTCTCCAGTGGATCTTCCCAACCTAGGGATCGAACCCGGGTCTCCTGCACTACAGGCAGACGCTTTACTGTCTGAGCCACCAGGGAAGCCTCCTATGTACACTAATACAATATTAAAATACTAAATTTTTTTCCTGCCTCTAATACCCTCTAGTTTTATTTTGATCCCAAACTGAACAAACTGGAAAGAACATACAGTCCTTGATGTCAGAACTACAAAATGTACTATTAAAAGATGTAAATAAACGGTGAACTATCACAGAAAAATGAAAGGATGCCTACTTACAAACAGCTCAGGGAATAGAAAGCTCAGGTTATGTTTGAGAGCATTTCAGCTACCCTTTAAAATAGCTACACACTGATCCAAAGGTGTATTCTTAGTTGTATTTGTTTAATCCCTTTGCCAACCACAGGTTCTTTCTGCTTGGAAAGCAACAACAAAACTGAATGGTTAAACTGATTCCTGAAGCAAATGAAAATGAACGGTGTTGATGAACTAAAGGTAAAAGTGAGTAGCTAAGCATCTGCAATGTTTACTGCTTTTCCTGTTATAGGACCTTGGAAACACATGACAAACATAATTACACTGTAATTACTCTGGTCAACAGTCTCCATATTGTGAACAATGTTTAAAACTTAACTTTGGCACATAGAAACCTGGGATTAGTGCAGCCTTACTAGAGAATGTCTCTGAATGTGAAAACAATTTTCTAGGAGCTGGAATTGGTAAAACTTCTGCAAGTTAGATTTGTTCCCAGTGCCTGCCACCTGCCAAGCGGAGTCACCAGGAAGAGCAATATATGCGGTGCCTGTGCCCCTTTCACTTGTTTGAAAGAACCTAACTAGGTCATGTTCTTACCTTCCCCCATTACAAAGAAAGTTGGTGTTATCTTGAAATATGAGAACTGACTGTCAGATATTACTCATTTCTGGAAAGAAAGGAAACATGCTAGTTCAAAATACCAGTTACTTTAATTCTGAAACGTGAAATACATCTGTTTGTTCTTGGAGTTGCTTTGTGGTTCAGGGAAAATACTCCAAAATAGTTAATAAATAGGTATTGATTCTGGCTGAATGTCCCCACAGATACTGGGTTTTGGGCCATTACATTTTCTTGATTTTAGTTCCAGCTTGTGTAACACAAGAAAAAGTTGATCTCAGACTGCTTTCAATGCCAAAATGTAGCAACTTTGGGAATCTAGTTCTTAATCATACCATATAGTTCCAAATATTTTAAGAATTCAAAGCTCATTGATGTCATTGATGAAAGAAACATAATAGTTATAATATATTCCCAATGAGGTCAGTTTTTCAAATATGTTTTCTTAAAAGTTAAATATTACTTCTCAGCTTGAATATTTAATTAGAGCTGTAAGTCAAGGAGAACTGGAACACAAATTATTGATAAACTTCTTGGTCAATCAGAGGAGACATTATAATTTAACATCTTTAATAATTAAGATGTTTTATATATATAATCAAAGTTAAAAGATAAACAACCAAATGATATTTGCAACATAGCAAAAATATTATTTAAATCTAAAATATATAAAGCTCTCATGTAGATAAACAAGAAAAGGACAAAGGATGCTATAAAAATATGTATAGAGAAGTCACAAAAGAGAAAGTCTGAGTATCAGAAATAGTGCAATTAATGTTATAAGAAAATCTCTCACTAATTATGCTAACGTTTTACATTGACTATAATTATACATTGACTAATAAATGAGGAAACTGAAACTTCTTTCATAGATTGTGGAAGTGTGCATTGGTATGATCACCTTGTTCAACACTTTGAGGGAATCTAGTCATGTTGAAAGTATCCATACCCTATAACCCAACAACTGTCATGATGTCTACCCTAATAGAAAAACACCTCCAACAAGGTCATAAACAGACAGATATGAAGTTGTTCACTTAAAAACTGTTTATAACAGCAAAAAGATGCTGTCAGTACAGAAACAGGTTTTAAAATATAGAAGATTAGCAGAATGGAAGAGTGTACTGTAATAAACTGAATAAAATAGGTCTATTTTTTAGCACAATAAATTTTTTAAAAGCCAGCGGCAGAGTGATTGAATAATATGCCATTTACATACAATTTTTGAAAGAGCTACAAATTGTATTATATTCATTGATGTGCATATATTTGTTGAAATATAAAATAAGAACTGATAGAATAAATATAAAATTCATAATAATGAGTGAATTGGGAATGATGGACAATGGACATTTTTTTTTGGTTTTTGGAAATGGAAATGTTAAATGTACTTATAATTTTGCTTTTATTAATACTTATGAAGCAAATAATAAAATGCTAGTGTTTATTAATTTCAGCATGTAATTGTCTATAATACTTGTACTTTTCTCTTTTTAATTTTTTCAAAAATAACTTTGGAAATATGTGGTATATAAGTACATCTAAATACTTAGATACTTCAAAGTAAGTAAAAATATTTAGGAATTGAAAAATATCTTTAATTGAATCAGTCATGAAATCTGTACTAAATTCTTATGTATTTTTTGCTCATATTACTTTTTGCTCATGCAAGTGACAACAAAAACTAAAATGAACACACTGCCTCTTTACTTAACATAGGATAGGATGAATTTATTCAACAAAATTAATGAGAATTAAGCATTAGGTTGATATGCAAAATCTAAAGAATGCTAACCAAGTGTCTAGAATTCCCAGCTCCTCTGAGATGGGAGAGAGCTGTAGAATAGTCTTCCACATATTTGCACATTACCAGAGCACCTACAAACCGAAGGACCAAAGAATTCATGTTCTGATAAGTGAGTGTTTCATATTTTTATAGTATTTCAAACTTAAAAACTGGTAGATGTGTGACATTTACATTGCCTGAGAAAATGTAGACAGAAATATTGTGATTATTTGTAGGGTATTCAGGTATTAAAACAGAAAATTTTGAAGTTTTAATTTGCATATTAAAACTGTAGAAATTACAGCATTTCTTGAATGTTATGACCTTCAAAATAATCTGAATAATCTGTTTTTTAAAAAAACAAGTAAACAATTACCAGTACTTTGTAAAGAATGATAAACAAGATGACAAGAAGTGGGTAGAAACTCATTAGAGGATAGCTTTAAACTTTTATGGCTTTAAACAATTACCTTTAAAACGTTATAAACCATCAAGTAAGCAAAGGGGGAAAATCCAGCAGATCTTTTTGTCAATAGGGCAAGATTTTTACTTTCTTGATTATCTGAAACCAGAATCAATAATCTTATTTCTAATGTCAGTAAGTGTTTCTTTGAATAGCAGTAGTCTATTTGCAAAAAAAAAGAAAGAAAGAAAATGTACTTATCTGTGAAGGAGGTTGATTTCAAATATGAATCTTAAAAGAGTAAATATAAGGTTTCTGTAATTGAAGCCAGTCCATGTTCCTGACAAAGGAACCAGGATAAAACTAGGAGAATGAAATGTAGTAGGGTCAGAACAAGAAAGAAGGTGGGAAATAAAAATTAACTGGGGATAAAATAGAGAAAAGTGGCTTGGGGAATAATTCAAGCAGGAAACAAAGAAGTAACATATCTGGGAAAAGAGAAAGGAGGAAAGGCCTAGGGAACCTGGGCTTTGTTGACTCTATGAGTTATTGTGGAGACTGGCTTGTCTTACATAGATGAAGCTAGTATTCAGGAAAAGCTCCATCTTCGGCTAACCACACATGCAACAGAGTACTGTTTTCGTCTAAATTAATTTCCCAATGGGGCTTCCCTGGTCGCTCAGCTGTGAAAGAATCCCCCTGCAATGCAGGAGACCCTAGTTTGATTCCTGGATAGGCTACCCACTCCAGTATTCTTGGGCTTTGCTTGTACCTCAGCTGGTGAAGAGTCCACCTGAAGTGCAGGAGACCTGGATTCGATCCCTGGGTTCAGAAGATCCCCTGGAGAAGGAAAAGGCTACCCAATCCAGTATTCTAGACTCGAGAATTCCATGGACTAGAGTCCCTGGGGTTGCAAAGAGTCAGACACAACTGAGCGACTTTCACTTTCAGTTTCAAATATTCGGGAACTATTTCTGAAGAAAAGGAAAAAGAGGAGTTCACTATTCATTATGGGACTTCAGTTCAGTTCAATCTCTCAATCATGTCCGACTATTTGCAAACCCATGGACTGCACCACGGCTTCCTTGGTGGCTCAAAGGTTAAAGCGTCTGCCTCCAATGCGGGAGACCTGGGTTCGATCCCTGGGTCGGGAAGATCCCCTGGAGAAGGAAATGGCAACCCACTCCAGTATTCTTGCCTGGAGAATCCCATGGACGGAGGAGCCTGGTAGGCTACAGTCCATGGGGTCGCAAAGAGTCGGACACGACTGAGCGACTTCACCACCATGGACTGCACAATGCCAGGCCTCCCTGTCCATCACCAACTCCTAGAGTATACTCAAGCTCATATCCATTGAGTCGGTGATGCCATTCAACCATCTCACATCTGTCATCCCCTTCTCCGCCTGCCTTCAATCTTTCCCAGTATCGGGGTCTTTTCTAATGAGTTAGTCCTTCGCATCAGGTAACCAAAGTATTGGAGCTTCAGCTTCAGCATCAGTCCTTCCAAATGAATATTCAGGACTGATATCCTTTAGGATGGATGGGTTGGATCTCCTTGCAGTCCAAGGGACTCTCAAGAGTCTTCTCCACACCACAGTTCAAAAGCATCAATTCTTTGGCACTCAGCTTTCTTTGTAGTCCAAACTCACACCCATACATGACTACTGAAAAAACCATAGCTTTGACTAGACATAGTTTTGTTGGCAAAGTAATACCTCTGCTTTTTAATAAGCTGTCTAGGTTGGTCATACTTTTCTTCCAAGGAGCAAGCGTCTTTTGATTTAATGGCTCCAGTCACCATGTGCAGAGATTTTGGAGCCCCCCAAAATAGTCTGTCACTGTTTCTTATTTCCCCATCTATTTCCCATGAAGTGATGGGACCAGATGCAATAATCTTAGTTTTCTGAATGATGAGTTTTAAGCCAACTTTTTCACTCTCCTCTTTCACTTTCATCAAGAGGCTCTTTAGTTCTTCTTCACTTTCTGCCATAAGGGTGGTGTCATCTGCATATCTGAGGTTATTGATATTTCTCCTGGCAATCTTGATTCCAGCTTGTGCTTCATCCAGCCCAGCATTTTCATGATGTACTTTGCATAGAAGTTAAATAAGCAGTGTGACAATATACAGCCTTGACATACTCCTTTCCCAATTTGGAACCTGTCTGTGTTCCATGTCCAGTTCTAACTGTTGCTTCCTGACCTGCATACAGATTCCTCATGAGGCAGGTCAGGTGGTCAGGTATTCTATCTCTTTAAGAATTTTCCACAGTTTGTTGTTGTCCACACACTCAAAGGCTTTGGTGTAATCAATAAAGCTGAAGTAGGTATTTTTCTGGAACTCTCTTGCTTTTTTGATGATCCAGTGGATATTGGTAATTTGATCTCTGGCTCCTCTGCCTTTTCTAAATCCAGCTTGAACATCTGAAAGTTCATGGTCCACGTACTGTTGAAGCCTGGCTTGGAGAATTTTGAGCATTACTTTACTATAGTGTGAGATGAGTGCAATTGTGCAGTAGTTTAAGCATTCTTTGGCATTGCCTTTCTTTGGGATTGGAATGAAAAGTGACCTTTTCCAGTCCTGTGGCCACTGCTGAGTTTTCCAAATTTGCTGGCATATTGAGTGCAGCACTCTCACAGCATCATCTTTTAGGATTTGAAATAGCTCAACTGGAATTCCATCACATCCACTAGCTTTGTTCGTAGTGATGCTTCCTAAGGTCCACTTGACTTCACATTCCAGGACGTCTGGTTCTAGGTGAGTGATCACACCATCGTGGTTATCTGGGTCACGAAGATCTTTTTTATATAGTTCTTTGTGTATTCTTACCACCTTTTCTTAATATCTTCTGCTTCTGTTAGGTCCATACCATTTCTGTCCTTTATCGAGCCCATCTTTGCATGAAATGTTCCCTTGGTATCTCTAATGTTCTTGAAGAGATCTCTAGTCTTTCCCATTCTGTTGTTTTCCTCTATTTCTTTGCACTGATAGCTGAGCAAGGCTTTCTTATCTCTCCATGCTATTCTTTGGAACTCTGCATTCAAATGGTATATCTTTCCTTTTCTCCTTTGCCTTTCACTTCTCTTCTTTTCTCAGCTATTTGTAAGGTCTTCTCAGACAACCTTTTTGCATTTTTTTCCCTTGAGGACGGTCTTGATCCTTGCCTCTTATACCATGTCATGAACCTCTACGCATAGTTCTTCAGGTACTCTGTCTAACAGATATAATCCCTTGAATCTATTTGTTACTCCCACTGTATAATTGTAAGGGATTTGATTTAGGTCATACCTGAATGGTCTAGTGGTTTACCCTACTTTCTTCAATGTAAGTCTGAATTTGGCAATACGGAGTTCATGGTCTGTGCCACAGTCAGCTCCCTCTCTTGGTTTTGCTGACTGTATAGAGCTTCTCCTTCTTTGGCTGCAAGGAATATAATCAATCTGATTTCAGTATTGACCATCTAGTGATGTCCATGTATAGAGTCTTCTCTTGTGTTGTTGGAAGAGGGTGTTTGCCAGTGCGTTCTCTTGGCAAAACTCTATTAGCCTTTGCCCCGCTTCATTCTGTACCCCAAGGCCAAACTTGCCTGTTACTTCAGGTATCTCTTGACTTCCTACTTTTTCATTCCAGTCCCCTATAATGAAAAGGACATCTTTTTTGGGTGTTAGTTCTAAAAAGTCTTGTAGGTCTTCATAGAACTGTTCAACTTCAGCTTCTTCAGCATAATTGGTCAGGGCATAGACTTGGATTACCGTGATATTGAATGGTTTGCCTTGGAAACGAACAGAGACCATTCTATGATTTTTGAGATTGCACCCAAGTACTGCATTTTGGACTCTTCTGTTGACTATGATGGCTCCTCCATTTCTTCTAAGGGGTTCTTGCCCACAGTAGTAGATATGATGGTCATCTAAGTTAAATGCACCCATTCCAGTCCATTTCTAAAATGTCGATGTTCACTCTTGCCATCTCCTGTTTGACCACTTCTGATTTGCCTTGATTCGTGGACCTAACATTCCAGGTTCCTATGCAATATTGCTGTTTACAGCATCTAACTTTATTTCCAACACCACAACTGAGTGTTGTTTTTGCTTTGGCTCCATCTCTTCATTCTGGA
Source organism: Ovis aries (assembly GCF_016772045.2). Classification (NCBI taxonomy): domain Eukaryota; kingdom Metazoa; phylum Chordata; class Mammalia; order Artiodactyla; family Bovidae; genus Ovis; species Ovis aries. The sequence goes on along the minus strand of NC_056076.1, from coordinate 24,003,771 downwards.
GTGATTTCTCCACTGATCTCCAGTAACATATTGGGCACCTACCAAGGCCCATCTAGTCAAGGCTATGGTTTTTCCAGTGCTCATGTATGGATGTGAGTTGGACTGTGAAGAAAGCTGAGTGCCAAAGAATTGATGCTTTTGAACTGTGGTGTTGGAGAAGACTCTTGACAGTCCCTTGGACTGCAAGGAGATCCAACCAGTCCATTCTAAAAGAGATCAGTCCTGGGTGTTCTTTTGAAAGACTGATGCTAAAGCTGAAAATCCAATACTTTGGCCACCTCATGCGAAGAGTTGATTCATTGGAAAAGACCCTGATGTTGGGAGGGATTGGGGGCAGGAGGAGAAGGGGACAACAGAGGATGAGATGGCTGGATGGCATCACTGACTTGATGGACATGAGTCTGAGTGAACTCTGGGAGTTGGTGAAAGACAGGGAGGCCTGGCGTGCTGCGATTCATGGGGTCGCAAAGAGTTGGACATGACTGAGCAACTGAACTGAACTGAACTGAACTGAACCAACCTGGGGAGTTCATCTTTCAGTGTCCTATCTTTTGCCTTTTCATACTGTTCATGGGGTTCTTAAGGCAAGAATACTGAAGTGGTTTGCCATTCCCTTATCCAGTGGACCACATTTTGTGAAAACTCTCCGCCATGACCCGCCCATCTTGGGTGGCCCTACAGGGCATGGCTCATAGTTTCATTGAGTTAGACAGGCTGTGGTCCATGTCATCAGATTGGTTAATTTCCTGTGATTGTGGTTTTCAGCTCTGATGGAGAAGGATAAGAGGCTTATGGAAGCTTCCTGATGGGAGAGACTGACTGAGGGGGAAATTGGGTCTTGTTATGATGGGAGGGGCCATGTTCAATAAATCTCTAACCCAATTTTCTGTTGGTGGGTGGGGCTGTGTCCCCTCCCTGTTATTTGCCTGAGGCCAAACTATGATGGAGGTAATGAAGATAACGGCAACCTCCTTCAAAAGGTCCCGTGCATACACTGCTACACTCAGTGCCCCCAGCCCTGCAGCAGGCCGCCACTGACCCAGGCCTCTGCCAGAGATTCCTGGACTCTTACAGGCAATTCTGGGAAATTATGGGACTTAAATTTAGCCTGAAAGACCCCCTCACATAAAAGTGTTCAACCAGAAATTTCTGGAAGGGTCCTCTCATCCTTCATTAACTACAAAATAAACACCTCTCTTTAAAAGCCCTAAAATTCAAATCAACTTATGTTGTTTTTAAAGTAGAATTAAATGTAATTTAAGTGGTCTAGAAGTCTTAGAGGAGTCAGTTAGCTTTTCCTCAATAGAATGAGTTTATTCCATCACAGAAGTTAATACTGAAAGGTAAACAGTATTTGAAGATTTTGGTTAAGAGAAAAAAATTAGAAAAAATTTACTGAAAAGGAAAGAATGTCAAGAAAAAAGTAATTGCCCATGTATCTTTCTAGAATTTTATTCATTAAACCAATAGGGGGAGAGAGTCCTTGCATATTAAAGATACTTGTCCTAAGAGTGATTTTCAAACTTGAACCTGCATCAGCATCATCTGGAGAGCTTATAAATTCCTGGATTCCACCCATAGAATTTCTCATTCAGTAGGTACCAGATATGGTGGAGAATTTATTTCCATGTGCTGCTACTTCTACTCGAGGAACTTCACTGTGAAAACCGTTGATGTATGATTTAAACATAGCCAAGTTTGTAACTGGAGTTTTGTAAGCTGGAATCAAGACTGCCAGGAGAAATATCAACCACCTCAGCTATGCAGATAATACCACTCTAATGGCAGAAAGCAAAGAGGAACTAAAGTGCCTCTTGATGATGATGAGAAAGGAAAGTAAGAAGGGTGGCTTGAAACTCAACATTCAAAAAACTAAGCTCATGCCATCTGGTCCTATCACTTCATGGAAAAATGAAGGAGAAAAAGTATAAGAAGTGACAGATTTTATTTTCTAGGTCTCCAAAATAACTGCAGATTATGACCACAGCCATGAAATGAAAAGATGCTTGCTCCTTGGAAGGAAAGCTTTGACAAACCTAGACAGTGTACTAAAAAGCAGAGACATCACTTTGTCAACAAAGATCCGTAGAGTTAAAGCAATGGTTTTCCCAATAGTCATGTACCAATGAGAGAGTTGGACCATAGAGAACACTGAGCAAAGAATTGATGCTTTTGAACTGTGGTGCTGGAAAAGACTCTTGAGAGTCCCTTGGACTGTGAGGGGATCAAACCAGTCAATCCTAAAGGAAATCAACTCTAAATATTAATTGAAAGGACTGATGCTGAAGCTGTAGCTCCAATACTTTGGCCACCTGATGTGAAGAACAGACTCACTGGAAAAGATCCTGATGCTGGATAAGATTGATGGCAAAAGGAGAATGGAGCAGCCGATGATGAGATGGTTGAATGGCATCACTAACTCAATGGATATGAGTTTGAGCAAACTCTGGGAGATAGTGGAGGGAAGAGGAGCCTGGCATGTTACAGTCCATGGAGTTGCAAAGAGTCAGACATAATTTAGCAACTGAATGACAATTTTGTAACAGAAATTCTAAGAATAGAGCCTACATATTTCAACAGATTTTTGTTTGTTTCTAGCCTTCTACTTTTTGGTGGTGTTAGTACAGGGAACCAGATGGTCACCTAGACAGAATAACTGAAGAGTAGGATAAATGCTCCTCATTGAAGGTTATTTCTCAGTAATTTGACACAAGGCAGCCCTCCTAGGTGGAGAGTATAGTCACTTAGAACAGATTTATTCACCAGACCTTCCAGGAAAACTCTCACTGGAAAACCATTTGGAATTGCTATGGATTGTCATCACACAGGATCATCCAGACAGAGAAGAGTCAATTTTTAATAACTGGTTGAGTTAAGGAACATTGTTCCAGTTCACACAAAGTTATCATTCAGAAACAATGTGCCAGCCTAATCCACTGTTAGTGTTCATAAAACATGTTGAACGTATCAATTCCAGAGAAAAACCTAAATTAATTCCAAGGATCACAAGTAACTCATTGGTCTGTGTGAAAAGAAAGACTGAGAAACATTACGGGTGTGCCTGATGGCCCCTGGCTAAGACTCCCTGCTCCCAGTGCGGGGGCTGCAGGTTCGATCCTTGTAGGGGAACCATAAAGATCACTGCCCCAACTAAAGATCATGCATTTGGCAACAAAGATCGAAGATCTCTCATGCCACAACTAAGACCTGGTGCAGCGAAATGAATATTTTTTTTTTTTTAAGAAAGAAACAGACTTCAAAAATTGATGTCAAGTGAGTAGGCAGTTAGAGATTTACTACATCAAAGCTATATAGATTTAAAATGCTTGCTGTTAAAGACATACATTATTGGTACTTATGTTTAAGTCCTTCTTCCAGGTAGATTGTAGACCCCTAGAAAACAGAGCGCATGCCTGACTTGTCTAATATTTTGCCATGACAACGAAGTTCTGACTTTTAAGAGGGAAATCCTATTTGTGAAACACAAAGAAGGTCTCTTTTATTCACTCAGACTCAGAAAATATACACTCCTTTGGAGTTCTGTGGGCTATCTTATTTCCTGTGGTACAATTTTGACTAAATTCTTAGTTGACTCATTACATCAGAGCTCTACTGAAAGTTTTCTGGTAAAATGGGAGTAGGAAACATTCATCTCTGTGCTTTTATATTCCCCCAGTCTTAAGCTGGCTACGGATTAGGTGAAAATATCAAGTGATCCAGGTAAAATACAGAATCTAATCTAAATACAAAAGTATATTCTCCATAACCTCTTTTCCAAAAGCTACACTTCAGACATGGAAATTAATGGTGACCTTCAGCCAGTGATGTGTTGGGTGGGGCTGAATAACATCTGCCGATGAGATTGGATGGGGCATACCCCTTCCCAACTCTGTTCAGTGACGTTGAAGTTTGAAATTAGCCTTGGTGAGAATATGTACAGAGATGGCAAACCCTGCAAATCAGGACTTCTGGTTTCCTAGAGAGCCAGTTGCTAGACATTTGCAAGTATATGACTGCTTCCAGCTCAACACAATAGTACAGCATGTGTTTGTGGCAAGTCAACAAGTTTCTGGACTGATTGCCCAGAGAGTGTCCCTGTTTCTTATCTGTCTTCAGAGTTCACAATGTTTGGTGAAAGTACATATGCACTCCAACTGATGCACTGCTGAACCCTGCTCAGCAGTGGTAGAAATATCAGGAAAACTCTTCCCTGTAGCATTTGTTGATTTGGCAAGGAGATGGTAGAATATAAATTAAAGAGGCCAGTGTGAACTGATTGTTTTCTGCATGTAGCAACAGCTTGTCCCCAGACCAATTAATAAATCAACTTTATTTTTTATAGCAGCACTTTAAAAAGTGTTTGTCACTCAGGCGTGTCCAACTCATTGTTACCTCATGGACTGTAGCCTGCCAGGCTCCTCTGTCCCTGGAATTCTCCAGGCAAGAATACTGGAGTGGGTTGCCATTCCATTCTCCAGGGGATCTTCCCGATGACTCAGGGATCGAACCTAGGTCTCTCACATGACAGGCAGATTCTTTACTGTCTGAGTCGTCAGGGAAGACTTTAGTTTATAGGGAAAGTTCAGCAATATCAGCAGTATGATCTTATGTCAACCTCTTTTAGTTCCTTTGTTTTCCTGTCTCTAAAATGCAGAAAATCCTTCTTTGTTTATCTTGATGGTTTGTTGTAGGAATCAAGAGATAATACATGTCAAATGCTATGTAAACTTTAAATCAGTATGCCCATATTTAGGGTGAGAGCTATTTCCTAAAAGTAGGAAAGGTAGCCATGCAATTCTTATCTCTAATGACATTTTGAAAACAACACAAGTATTTCTATAGTTAATACAAGTAAAGATTGCAGCTTTTTCTACTTTACTATTCAGATACATCTATCAAAGTTACATAGTAACATCATGTACTTGTTTTACATAGTTTACATGAAATCATCCTGGAACAAAATCTGTGGCCCGCCAGGCACCCCTGTCCATAGGATTTCCCAGCCAAGAATACTGGAGTGGGTAGCCGTTTTCTTCAAAGGATCTTCCCATCCCAGGGAAGTCTCCAGGCCCATGTCTCCTGCATTGCAGCCAGATTCTTTACCATATGAGCCTCCAGGGAAGCCCCCAAATAGCAAGAGACAAAATAAATTTATCAATCCAATATTCAGGGAGATAAGACATAGAAGGAAGTGATTAATGACAACAGTGACCTTTTCATTTGAAGGATTTCAAAACACTTTGTAGACAATAAAATTATGGTATTTTTTTACCTTACAGTATTTATTGTGTTTATTCTCTTTCAACTTGCCTCATTCAATAAAATAAGCCACTTACTTTACTTCCTAGTGCACTTCATTAAATTAACTCAAAAATATCTTGTTAGAGGTAATTTAGCCAACAAAAAGCTCAGTATTGTATTCATTAACATCCATTTAGTCAAAGAGACTGTGGTGGATTTACCCATGGATTCATCCAGAATGTGTAGTAAAACTTCAAAGACAGAGCAGTAAATTGATTAGGGGATGAAGGAAAGAAATTTGTTTTTAAAACCTGAATCACCTGGCCAATTAGCATACAATCAGGCTGGGGATATGACTTCTGCAATCAAATGATTCTGAGTTCAATTTGCCAAAAGACAATTTTGCCAAAGGCACTGAATTTACAGCTACATTCTGTATTCTGAGTTTAGTACTATACTCATATTTAATTCAAATATTGGAAGTGTATGCTTTCTTTTAAACTACCACATGAATGATTCTGTATGAAACGCATAATTATGACAAGGAAGTTTCAGAAAGAAAGTGAATAATTGCTCTGGTACTTCTAGACAGTCACTATGAAGCTACTGGTGGTTCTTTATGTATTAGGGGTGTGTGTGTGTGTGTGTGTTAGTCGCTCAGTTGTGTCTGATTCTTTGTGACCCTATAGACTATACCACATGAGGCTCCTCTATCCATGGAATTCTCCAGCCAAGAATACTGGAGTGTGTAGCCATTCCCTTCTCCAGGGGATCTTCCCAATCCAGGGATCGAACGTGGGCCTCCTGCATTGCAGGCAGATCTTTACCATCTGAGCCATGAGGGAAGCCCAAATATTAGGGATACTAGCCTTTAACTTTGCTGTACATTTAAATTTTTGTCCAGTTTCCTTTGTTTTTTAGATTGCTTTATTGGCCACTCCAGTGTTCTTGCCTGGAGAATCCCAGGGAAGGGGGAGCCTGGTGGGCTGCCGTCTATGGGGCCGCACAGAGTCGGACATGACTGAAGCGACTTAGCAGCAGCAGCAACATTGTGTTTTCATCACTCAAAAGTTTGGCTTTTTCTAATATAATAGAATTTGGAAAGTTTTCAATATTACATCTGGATTGTGAGTCATAATTAGAAAGTCTTTTCTACACCCAAGTTTTTGAGGAACGTGCACTACTTGTCTTTTTCTATTTGTATGTATTTTTTATATGGATATCCCTGATACATTTGAATTTCTTTTTTACATATAGTGTCTGGTATCAATCATCATCTTCATCTTTTTAAAATGGCTAGCCAATGATCTCAGCATCATTGAGAAAGAGCCTATCTTTGCCCAGTGATTTGTGATGCCATGTTTGTTATGTACTTAATTTGTACATATGTACCTTGGTCTATTTCTGAAATTTCTGTTATACACTGGTTACATCTGTTTATGAGTTAATACTATACTGCCTTCATTATGGGGGCAATTTCATGTTTTAATATCTTGTGAAGTCTATTACAGGTTTTCCTCTTTTTTCCTTGTTATTCTTACATTATTATTTTTCCTATGAAATTTAATATCAAATTTTCTAGCTGCAAAAAACTAGTTTATTGGCTTTAAATATTTTAAGAATTTAAGAATAAAGAATTGTATAAAGCTTAAAAATTGCTTTAGGGAGAACTGATATCTTTGTGATGTTGACTTCTGTTGAAGAAAAAGGATGTGTTTTCTTTGTATAAATCTACATTTGTGTCTTTTAGGACTGTTTTGGTTTGCTCATTATGTGTTAAATTAATTTCCAAGTATTTCAACTTTATTTAGTGATTAAAAATGAGGTGTTTGCTAACATTTTTGCTAGGTGGCTATTTATATATATGAAAATCTGATTTTTAAAAATATCATTTGTATACCTTGCTACCTTACTCATTTTTTGTGTTTGACAATATGAAAATTGATTCTCTCATGTTTTCTAGGTATACTATTGTATCTTTGCTAATAGGGAATTTTTACTTCTTTTTAATTCAGATGTCTCACTGCTTTCTTTTATCAAATTACATTAGGTAATACCTCCAATACAGTGTTGAATAGCTAAATAACAGAGAGACAAGAGAGGGGAGAGTAGGACTACTTCTCTTTACCTGACATATGTCTATGTCTATCCTGCTGCTGCTGCTAAGTCGCTTCAGTCATGTCCGACTCTGTGCGACCCCATAGACGGCAGCCCACCAGGCTCCCCTGTCCCTGGGATGTCTATAGTTATATCTAATCTACATAAATAACCAACCTTGCTTTCCTGAAATAAATACCACTTACCTTTCATTATGCATATGTGTGTGTGTAAGTGTGTGTGTGTGCATGTGTGTGTGTGTGCACACATTTAGTCTTTCAGTCATTCAGTCCGACTTTTTACAACCCTTTCAACTGTAGACCACCAAGCCGTACAGTGGGTAATGGATATTCTGTTTACTGGTTTGTTAACTTTTTGTGCTATCTTTATTTGGTTTAATTATTGATTTTAAACTAGCTTCAAAAAAAGTTGGGACGTATTTCTTCATTTACCACTCAAAACATTTTATTTGGCATTGTGATTATCTGTTCTTCAAAAGATTGTAGGCTTCTTTTGGGAAACTGACTGGACTGGGTGCTTTATTATAGAGTTGTTGTTGTTTAGTCACTAAGTCATGTCTGACTCTTTTGCAAGCCCGTTAACTATAGCCTGCCAGGTTCCTCTGTCCGTGGGAGTTCCCAAGCAAGAATACTGGAGTGGTTTGCCATTTCCTTCTCCAGGGGATCTTCCTGACCCAGGGATCGAACCCACATCTCCTGCACTGGCAGGCAGATTCTTTACCACTGAGCCACCAGGGATGCCCTTTATTGTACAGTAGTTTCTTATTTAAAATTCCTTCTACAGAAATTAATATGCTGAGCTTTTTGTCTCTAAAAGATCAGTTTTGTTAACAGTTATTTTTCTATATGTATTAATTTAAACAAGGCTTTCAAATTTATTTTCATAGAGGCTTTCAAAGAATCCTCTTTCAATATTTTATTAAATGCTTCTTCTATTTCAATGTTATTACCTTTATGCCATTTCTTACTTTGTATGTCTGTGTTTTCTCCATTTTCTTTATTAATTAAGTAGAAGTCTACCACCGTTAGGTAGAAGTTCATTATATTAGGTAAATATTCTGTTATTTTCCAAAGAACCAATATATTTATTAGTCAAACTTATCATTTTTTTGCTGTATTACATTGTTATTTTTTTAAATACACTTTATTAAAGTATGAGCATCACACAAAAGGCTATTCCTATTTAACACATAACAGTTAATGATTTGGAGACACATGTACACCATGAAACCATCACGATGTTTGTCATAAATATACACATCACCTATATAAATTTCCCCTTGCCCTCTTTATTTGTTGTTATGATTATTTTTGTGATAAGAGTATACTTAACATAAGGTATACACTTTAAGCCAATTTTTAAATTGCAAAAAATCAGCAGACACAAACCTCAGTTAAACAGAGCTGGGAGATCAGAAAGGGAAGCTCTCACATCCTGGGATGATATCAGAGCCCAACGGGAAGAAGAAAGACTCCTCCTTCCTTGCAAGGACTCAGCCAATGAAAAGCCATGCACTCTTTGTTTACTAAAATCATCCCACCTCCCTTTCCCTCTCTATATTAGTGTTCTTTTTTCTTTGCTATGCAGCGGCAGCTAACCTGTAGCTTGTCACCAGGGCTTCCCTGATGGCTAAGTCAGTAAAGATACTGTCTGCATGCAGGAGACTCGGGTTTGATCCCTGGGTGGGGACGATTCCCCTGGAGAAAGGAATGGAAACCCACTCCAGCAATCTTGCCTGGAGAATCCCACAGACAGAGGAGTCTGGTGGGGTCGCAAAGAGTTGGACGTGACTGAGTGACTAACACTTTCACTTTCACTTGTCATGGTTGTAGATTCCAAACTGTAAATCCCTACTGATCCCAAATAAACTCATCTTTGTTAGAGACATACCCAGCAGGCTGTTTGTTTTAGGTCTACATTTGCAAGGGGTGGAGAAGACCCCCGACAGCTCTGAGCCCAGTGAGAACACAGGCCTGGTACTCACAATTGAGCCTATTGCTGCTCACAGCTTGTCTCTCCAGCCCTGGATTTTGAAGGTACCTCTTTCTTTTGGATCCAAGCTCCACCCTCTGCTTCTGGAACTCTCCAGCTTTGTTTGGGATCTATTATAAGGTTTTATTTTTCTAGGTAAGGCCTTGTTCTGTAGGCAAGTATTCATTTGGCACTTTGGTCTGATTTTGAAATCAGACTGTTTCAACCAAAGCTGTCTGAAAATGCTTTTCACTCTTTCCTTCTGGAGCAGGGGCTACTTCTCTGAATCTGTGCCTGTCTTTCAGCCTTTGCCTATAATTTTGGATAGGGCTATTCTCTGAAAACTGGCTGGGAAAAAAGCCTTTAGCCTGACTTCTCCAGGACCAAGCTGTCTCTTTAGAACTGGCTGAGATTAGCTGGTTTGAATTGAGCTGTTTGAGCTATAAATTATTTGAGCTATTTGAAAATTGTTCTTTAGAGAAAACTGTCTGAGAAAAGAGATCCAAGTTATATAAATATTTTAAGGGTGCTCCCCTACGGGGACTTGGCCGATTTTATTTTTAAAAGCTGCAGTTGTTCCTGATGAGTGCTTTCAACAAAATGGACAAAGGAGACCAAACATAATTTAGAATATCAATAGCCATTATGAGAAATTTTTGAAATGCACAAACTTAGTTTCCTTAAAACCGAATTGGACTTCAGAAGCTCAAACATTTCCAGGACTGAGTGGGATGCTTATTTCAGTTGGTTTTTCAAAGCTTCCCAATGTCATCAGGAACCTACAATTGCCTTTCTGCAAAAGATTTTGAGATTAACTGAGGCAAGCAAACTATTAAAGGAAAATAAAATTGACCCCAAGGCTGCAAGTTCTTTTTCCTTGGCTTCTCTATCTCAGGTTGTGCCTCCCTCACCATCTTGAGTCTCTTCCTCAGCTCCTTGCCCTCAGACTCACCTCTGGCTCCCTTTTTCTCCTTCCCTTCCCTGCTATCTACACCTTCTCTAAACCTCAACTTCCCCAAGCTAATTATCTTGTCAAACTTCACTTTCTCTCAGAAACTCTTTTCCACTCACTTTTCCTCTGAACTTGTCAGAACCTGCCCCTTTAAAATTAAGCCTTATGGGGATCCAGAAGGGAAACCGTTAATTTCTTGTATTCCGTGAACTCAAGCTGAACCATGAGCCATCGTCAAAGAGTTTCCCAAAGTAACCGAAGATCTTCCCAGATCTGATGAGGATTTTAATATAGTCATTCAAACTAATCAGTCTGCTTTCCTTCACTTATATTGGCTGGTTCATATACTTGGTGAAAGTCAGGCCTAGCATTGGATGACAGCTGCTAACTGGGAAAATCCTGAAAGGTTGCTCAAATTACAACTGGGAGACCAGCCCATGAATTATTATATGACTAGGCTCCATTATTGGAGAAGGCAATGGTAACCCACTCCAGTGTTCTTGCCTTGAGAATCCCAGGGACAGAGGAGCCGGGTGGGCTGCCGTCTATGGGGTCACACAGGGTCAGACACAACCGAAGTGACTTAGTAGCAGCAGCAGCAGTAGGCTCCATTATTGAGCACTTCTGAGGGCTTTTCAAGAGCCTGTTGATTGGAACAAAATTCAGGCTTTCAGGCAAAAATCTCATGATCCTGTTCATGAATATTACAATCCACTTCAGAGAGTTTTTAAGGAAACAATTGGGTAGCTTTTAATTGTTATGTTTATTAATGGATTGAACCATGGCTTTTTCCTTCTAGTAAAAAAGACCAGGATGGAATAGGAAACTGTGTGTACTCTGACTAAGTTAATCTGCCAAATCAGCCACTCCCAGCCTGGATGATTTATCGCAAAGGAGGACCACCAAAACTCTTGATCAACTCCAGTAAATGAAGGCTCCTAAATGAAACCCAAACCCTCCTAGTTTCTGCTATTATTGCAAAGAGGACATTGAAAATGAGATTTTTACTAATTTAAGCACTTTAGTCACTTTTTAGCCCCCTATTATACTTTCCAGTGTCCTTCCAATTCTTGGTGATAGGGCTCTGACAAACTACAAGAGCTCTTTCTAGTCTTCTCTCTAAATCAGTTCAGAGAAACATTTCTCCAATTGTGGATGAATCTCTTTCAGTCCTAATGTATATCAGAGCCACACTCTCGATGTTCAACCCCACTGCTATAAAGCAGGCCCTGCCTCAAAGTACTGGAACAGTTCAAATAGCTAAAATGAACCTCACAAAGTTCCTGTCTCTGATCCTATTCCCATTTGTTTTCGTTTTTTGAGATAGACACATTCTTTTCTCCTTAGTTTCTCCACCCATGATTCATTTATTAGGCCAAGAATTCTTTGAGAGGTATCATACTGGAATTTATCCCAAAAGAGAACAGTGATTCTAGAAACTGGTGATAGTTATCGAAGTAACCAACCAGGTGAATGAAATGAAGCTTTGACATATTTTATTTGTTCCATCTCTGACAATACTGAGCAGATTCTGAAAACACCAATCATTTGTCCCTATTGAATTCACTACCATTTTTCTTATGGGCACAGTCTTTAACTGATATTGGCCAAACTCACAGAGCACCTACCATCAAGATTCAAATAGGTCTCTCAAAACCTCTTCCCAAATTAATCAATACCCTATAAGTAAAGAAACCCATTATAGGAGATTACTAGTGTCAAGACCTCATTATCCATTGTACTGGTCTTTGTAACTATTCTCTTTCACCGGTGAGAAAACTTACAGGCTGAGGGTGGAGGTTTGTCCAGGACTTCTGAGCAATAACATTGTTATCCCTTAATACCCTATTGTTCCTAAACCTCATACATTACTAAAATCCATGGGAATTACCAGAAGTAATTTTTTTTTTTACTGTAACTGATTATGCAATGCATTTTTTAGTATTCCATTTGATAAAGCTCACCAATATCTTTTTGCCTTCACTTGGGAAGAAAAGCAATTCATCTGGACAGTAATGCTTCAGGGTTTTATTGAGAGTCCTTTTTGTTTTTTGCAAATCCTGACGGCTGATCTGAATGATATAAAGTTCCCCAGTGGCTTGATTTTGTTGCAATATGTGGATGATTTGCTTCTTTGTTCTTCTCAAGCCTCCTCACAGAAATACAGCATCCACTTGCTAAAGCTTTTAGCCTTAAAGGGACATAAGATCATCAAAGAAAAATTGCAGTTCGACCAAACCTAGGTTCGATATTTAGGGCATGTGCTATCCAAACAAGGGCTATACCTAGATAGACTTCATGGTGTCCTAAGTTTTTCAAAGCTAAGAAGCAAGTGTGAGGTTTTCTCAGACCAGCTAGTTACTGCTGAAACTGGATTTCAGTTTTCTCTCTTATAGCCAATCTCCACATGTTTTATTAAAATTAAAATGACCCCAACCCAGTTTTATGGGAAGAACCAAATGACATAGTCTTCAAGGTTTTAAAGGAGGGTTTGATGAAACTACCTGCCATTAGGCATATTGATTATTGGATTCACTTTTCCCTTCTGTAAATGAAAACCACCTTTGGGGTATTTAAGTCGGCTTGTCTCCTAAGAAGTCTTTTTTGTTAATTGTTCCTCACGCAACTGTTTAACATTGTAGAAACCTTAACATACACACACCCCGCCCCCACCCCCCCTCATCATAGATCACAGCCTTGTTGTGGTGAAGGGGCTTACATAATTCAACGAAGCTATAAGCCATGCCTGGCAGGTCCACCCAAGACAGAGTGATCGTAAGTGGAGAATTTTGGCAAAATGTAGTCCACTGGAAGGAGGAATGTCAAACCACTTCAGCATTCTTGCCACAAGAACCCCATGAATGAAAAGGCAAAAAGTACAAAAACACAAAAAGAAATGACCCTGGAACATAAGCCCCCAGGTCAGTAGGTCTCCAATATGATACTGGGGAAGAGCAGAGGGCAATTACTAATAGCTCCAGAAAGAATGAAGTGGCTGGGCCAAAGCAGAAACAACATTCTGTAGTGGATGGGTCTAGTGGTGAAGGTAAAGTCCAGTGCTATAAAGATCAACATTGCATAGAAACCTGGAATATTAGGTCCATAAATCAAGGTAAAGTGGATGTGGTCAAGCAGATGGCAAGACTGAACATCAAAATATTAGGAATCATTAAACTAAAATGGATGGGAAAGGGTGAATTTAATTCAGATGATGATTATGTCTATCACTGTAGGTAAGAATTCCTTAGAAGAAATGGAGTAGCCCTCATAGTCAACAAAAGAGTCTGAAATTCAGTACTGCATGCAGTCTCAAAAATGACAAAGTGATCTTGGTTCATTTCCAAGGCAAATCATTCAGCATCACAGTAATCAGTCTATGCCCCAGCCACTGATGCAGAAGAAGCTGAAGTTGACCTATTCTATGAAGACCTACATCACCTTCTATAACTAATGTCAAAAAATGATGTCCTTTTAATCATAGGGGATAAATCCAAGGAAACACGCCAAGACCCATACTGATCAAACTAACAAAGACTAAGCATAAAGAGAGAATATTAAAAGCAGAAAGGGAGAAGCAACAAGTAACATACAAGGGAAACCCCATACACTTAATAGCTTATCTTTCAGCAGAAATTCTGCAGGCCAGAAGGGAATGGCAGGATACATTTAAGGTCCTGAAAGGGAAAAGTCTACAACCAAGATCACTGTACCTGGCAAGGATCTCAGAATTGATGGAGAAATAAAAAGCTTTTCAACAAGCAAAAGGTAAGAGAATTCAGTACCACCAAACCAGCTTTACAACAAATGTTGAGGGGACTTATATAGTTAAGGAATACAATAGAAGAAAAAAGATCTACAAAAACAACCCCAGACAATTAAGAAAACGGCAATAGGAACATATATATTAATAACTACTTTAAATGTAAATAGACTAAATGCTCCAACCAAAAAACACAGACTGACTGAATGGATACAAAAACAAAACACATATATATGCTGTCTACTAGAAACACACTTCAGACCTAAAGACACATATAGACTGAAAGTGAGAGGATAGAAAATACATTCCATACGAATGGGAAGCAAAAGAAAGCTGGAGTAGCAATCTTCATATCAGACAAAATAGACCTTAAAATAAAGAAGATTACAAGAGGTAAGGAAGGACACTACTTAATGATCAAGGGATCAATCCAAGAGGAAGACATAACAATTGTAAATATCTATGCACCCAGCATAGAAGCACCTAAATACATAAGACAAACACTAACGGACATAAAAGGAGAAATGGGCAGTAACACAATAATAGTAGGCCCCACTCACACCGATGGACAGATCATCAAAACAGAAAATTAATAAGGAAACACAGTTTTAAATGATACATTAGATGAAATGGATCTCATTTAAATCTTCAGGACATTCCATCCAAATGCAGAAGAATACACTGTCTTCTCAAATGCACATGAAACTTTCTCCAGGATAAACCACATCTTGGGTCACAAATCAAACCTCGGTAAATTAAAGAAAATTGATATCATATCAAACATCTTCTCAGAACACAATGCCATGAGACTAGATATCAATTACAAGAAAAAAAAATTGTAAGAAATACAAACACATGGAGATTAAACAACACATTTCTAAATAACCAACAAGTTACTGGAGAAATCAAAAAGGAAATAAAATTTCTAGAAACAAATGACAATGAAAACTCAACAACTCAAAACCTGTGGGATGCAGTGAAAGCAGTTCTAAGAGGGAAATTTATAGCAATACAATCCTACCTCAAGAAACAAGAAAAAAACATTAAATAGAAAACGTAATTTTATACCTGAGACAACTGGAAAAAGAAGAACATGATAGGGGATTAGAATGCAAAAGTAGGAAGTCAAGAGAAAGCAGGAATAGCAAACAAGTTTGGCCCTGGAGTACAAAAATGAAGCAGGGCAAAGGCTAACAGAGTTTTGTCAAGAGAACACACCAGTCATAGCAAACACCCTTTTCTAACAACCCAAGAGATAACTCTACATATGGTCAACAACAGATGATCAATACCAAAGTCAGATCGATTATGTCCTTTGCAGGTCATATAGAAACTCTATTCAGTCAATAAACAAGACCTGAAGCTGACTATGGCTCAGATTATGAGTTCCTTATTGCAAAACTCAGGCTTAAATTGAAGAAAGTAGGGAAAACCACTAGGCTATTCAGAGATGACCTAAATCACATCCCTTGTGATTCTACAGTGGAGGTGATGAATAGATTCAAGAGGCTATATCTTGTAGACAGAGTTCCTAAGAAACTATGGACAGAGGTTAGTAATACTGTACAGGAGGCAATGACCAAAACCACCCCAAAGAAAAAGAAGTGCAAGACGGCAAAGTGATTCTCTGAGGAGTCTTTACAAATAGCTGAGAAGATAAGAGAAGCAGAAGGCAAAGAAGAAAGCAAAAGTTATACCCACCTGAATGCAGAGTTCTAGAGAATATCAAGGAGAGATAAGAAGGCCTTCTTAAATGAACAATGCAAATAAATAGAGGAAAACAAGAGAATGGGAAATATTAGAGGTCTCTCCAAGAAAATTGGAGATACCAAGGGAACATTCCATGCAAGGATGGGCACGATAAAGGACAGAAAGAGTAAGGCCCTCACAGAAGCAAAAGAGAGCACACAGATTACAAGCAAAAGAAGTGGCAGAATACATGGAAGAACTATATAAAAAAGGTCTTAATGATCCAGATAACCATGATGGTTTAGTCCCTCACCTAGAGCCAGACATCCGGCATCCTGGAGTGTGAAGTTAAGTGGGCCTTAGGAAGCATTACTTCCAGCAAAGCTAGAGGAGGTGATGGAATTCTAGCCAAACTACTTAAAATCCTAAAAGATGCTGTTAAAGTGCTACATTCAATATGTCAGCAAATTTAGAAAACTCAGCAGTGGCCACAGGACTGGAAAAGGTCAGTTCTAATTTCAGTCCCAAAGAAGGGCAATGTCAAAGACTGTTCAGAATACAGTCCAATTGTGCTCATTTCACATACTAGCAAAATTATACTCAAATCCTTCAAGATAGGCTTCAGCAGTATATGAACTGAGAATTTCCAGATGCACAAGCTGGGTTGCAAAGAGGCAGAGGAAGCAGAGATCAAATTGCCAACATTTGTTGGATCACAGAGAAAGCAAAGAAGTTTCAAAAAAACATCTACTTCTGCTTCATTGACTATACGAAAGCCTTTGACTGTCTGGATCTCAACAAACTGTGGAAAATTCTTAAAGAGATGAGAATACCAGACCACCTTACTTGTCTCCTGAAAAATGTGTTTGCAAATCAAGAAGCAATAGTTAGAACCCAACATGGAATGAGCGACTAGTTCAAAATTGGGAAAGGAGTATGACAAGGCTGTATATCATCATCCTGCTTATTTAACTTCTATGCAGGGTACATAATGCAAAATGCTGGGCTGGATGAATCACAGGATGGAATCAAGATTGCCTGGAGAAATATCAACAACCTCAGATATGCAGATGATACCACTATAATGGCAGAAAGTGAAGAGGAACTGAAGAGCCTCTTGATGAGGACGAAAGAGGAGAGTGAAAAAACTGGCTTGAAACTCAACATTAAAAAAACTTATATCATGGTGTCCAGTCCCACAAGTTCATGGCAAATAGAAGGGGAAAAAGTGGAAGCAGTGACAGGTTTATTTTCTTGGAGTTCAAAATCACTTTAATGGTAACCACAACCATGAAATTAAAAGACTCCTGCTCCTTGGAAGGAAAGCTGTGACAAACCTAGATAGCATATTAAGAAGGAGAAACATCACTATGGCAACAAAGGTCCATATAGTCAAAGCTATTTTTTTTTCCAGTAGTCATGTACAGATGTGAGAGTTGGGCTATAAAGAAGACTGAGAACCAAAGAATTGATGCTTTCAAATTGTGGTGCTGGAGAAGACTCTTGAGAGTCCCTTGGACTGTAAGGAGATCAAGCCATTCAATCCTAAAGGAAATCTACCCTGAAAATTCTTCAGAAACAGATGCTGAAGCCGAAACTCAATGTTTTGATCAACTCATGGGAAGGACCAATTCATTGGAAAAGATACTAATGCTGGGAAAGACTGAAGGCAATAGGAGAAGGGGGCAGGAGAGGATGAATTGGTTAGATAGTATCACTAACTCAATGGACATGAATTTGAGGAAACTCTGGAAAATGGTGGAGGACAGAAGAGCTTGGTGTGCTACAGCCCATGGGATTCCAAAGAGTTGGACACAACTTAGTGACTGTACAACATCAAACCTTAACCTAGCTACTCTTCTCCCTTCTTCACTGATGAAGCCCCTCATGACAGCTTTAAGCTGAGGTATCATCTCCTGATTCCTTGTGCTGATCTGCAGGAAATTCCTCTGGGTAATGCTGACTTCTCATGGATCACTGATGGTTCTTGTTTAAAAGGTGACATGGCAAATATTGTGTTCAGTATGCTATTGCTATTCCTTTTGATACTGTTGATGCAACATCTTTACCTATGTCTACTTTGGCTCAACAGGCTGAATTAAGCACTCTTACTATGGGTTGCACATTAGCCAAGAGCAAAGCTGCCAATATTTATACTGATATTGGATGTGCTTTCAATGTAGCTCATGATTTTGGAACGTTGTGGAAACAGCATGGCTTTCTCACTTGAAGCATATATAAAATTGTAAATGTCCTTAAATGTATAAGAATTATTGGACCCAGTACTTCTACCTGCTGCTTCAGCTATTATTAAGATTCTAGGGCATTCTAAACATGACAATCTGGGAACGGGGGAAATCACCTTGCTGGTATTTCCACAAGGAATTCTGCCCTTAAAGGAACCAGTGGCAGCCAAATCTCTGTCATGGTCCCCAAGGGAATAGTTCCCTCAATGATAATTTTAAAAAACTGTCTAGAGAAGCCCAGAAATTGCCCTCAAAATATGGAAAACCAAGCCTGAAATCCAACAATTATGTTTGATAAAAAGAGAAAGCTTTGGTTATGACCAAATAACAACCCAGTCCTTCTGGAGACTAAAAATCCCCACTCCTTGCCAGTGTACATGCATTAAACCATTTGTCTACTGACAAAATGATATCGTTCATGAATCAGTACTGGTGGGGTAACATTAATAAGGCCATAAAAAGTGCCTACTTCATTTATTCCGCTTGTTCAAAGTACAATGAAAGGATGCCTGTTTGTACAGCTCTGAGGCATTTTAACTGCCTAATGGACCAGTCAAGGTGTGGCAAATGCATTTCTTTCAACTTCTTCCTTCAGATGGATATAAATGTTTTAGTCATAGTCGATATGTTTTCACCCTTGCACACAGGTTCATGCCTCTTGGGTGACTGAAGTCCATTTGGAAAAGATTATTCTTACATACAGAACTCCTCTCAAACTTCATAGTGATCAAGGAGCCCATTCTACTGATAAGGTATTTTGACAAGTCTGCAGAGTTTGTACAGTTCTACTCTTTTCCTGTTTACCACCCTCAATCCTCTGATTTAGTTGAATTCATCAACACCATTATTAAGACTCATTTGGCAAAATGTGTATAGGCCCTACCTTAGTCAAAAGCATCGTCACTGGTCCTTCTAAATCTCAAATCCACCCCCTATTTATAGAAAGACAGTTTACATAACTTTCTACATAACAAAGAAAGATGTAAGTTTCATACTTCATGCAAGTATGAAGGTCCCAAATACAGGTCAAAATCTGAAGTCCTTTTTATCCAGTAGCCCCTGTACCATGGTTTCCCAGGTGATGCAGTGGTAAAGAATCTTCCTGCAATACAGGAGAGGCAAGTCCAATCCCTGGGTAGGAAAGATCTCTGGAGTAGGAAATGACAACCTGCTCCAATACTCTTGCCTGGAAAACTCCATGGACAGAGGAGCCTGGCGGGCTATAGTCCATGGGGTCACAAAGAGATGAACATGACTGAGCAACTGAGTACACACAAAGAGATAAAGATAACCATGACAACTCAATAGTTTTACTGAATATGAAGCTTGACTGAGTTGGTAGCTTTCACCAGACTACCTTCCAATGGCTCACAAACATTCATAATATCTTACAAAATGTTAGTGCATTTAGTGTTTATATTTTAATCAGCCTCTTCTTGTTCATTCTCTCACATGCTGCAGGCTTAATACTCTCCAAATTTGGAGTAATCTTGACTGAGGAAAGAAGTGTATAGCACAGCTGCTACTGCAGCCTCCAGTGGGTCTTGGAATAGTCAGAGTCATCCTTGGGATATAATGGCCTGTCATGGCTACTGTGTTCCTTCATTCTCCCCTGACTCCTCTCCCATCAGACTTCTCCAGAGTTAATTAAAGCCTGATCAGGTATGCCAGGGCAAGCCCTACATACACACTTAACTTCTGATTGTCAGTGTGCTCTGTCTGATGCTCTCATCTTGATTTCCGATCCATGAGTTTCCTGGTGTAATACTCTGCCGTAACATAAACAACAATTTCCTTGAATGACTATCCTCGCTCTTTTTTGCCCAGCCCTCTTTCCAAAGGGCTGGATCTGCCCAGTTGCTGCTAATCCTGACAGATCTTCTAGAAAGATGCCTTCTTGAACCCTGACCCAGTGTAAGACTTCCTGAAATAGATGTTCTTCAGGACATACTGTACCTCCTGTTACTAAAGACTGAATCACACCCAAGTTTGAAATATCTTTCATACTTGTGGTCTCCAAAAATAGGATACACATGTCCCAGGGAACATGTAAAATCAAGTGTTGAGGATCTGGAAACAAAAATTAGGTTGTCCATATTTATAACTTTTTCTGATAAAAGAAAGAAAAAAAAATGGATACATTGCTATTTCTAATACTTAGAGTGATATTGGGATACATGTCATAAAGAGACTGTCAGGTATCCTTAGAGAAAAGAATGAAAAATTATATGACACATAGGATCTCACAGTGGCCTTCGAAGTTATTGATTCAGTTTCAAATCATTCATTCATTCACAGTGTACTGTGAAGTAACAGATTGATCAAAGAGAGTCACCCTTGGTATACACAGGGAGTTGGTTTCAAGACCTGCACTGGAAACAAATTCTGCAGATGCTTAAGTCCCTTATTTAAAATGGCATAGTATCATAGCTGACTGAATCCACAAGGATGTGGAAGCCACAGAACAGAGGGCCAACTGTACATGATTTTAAATAGAATCTTTAGAACACCTTATAAAGAAATCAGGAGGGAACATGAAAACCTTTTGTACCATACAGGAGTTTGAAGTTTATCCAATAGTGAAATACTTAAAACAGTCATTGAGCTTAAAGAGTTATATATTTCTTTTGTTTAACAAAAATACATTTGTTCCAATTTTTCATATTTTTATATGATATATATGGCTGTCAACTGTTATAACTGTATATATAGTTACAGTTATTGCTTTAAGGGAGACATGCTTTTTAGCAATACTTGAAAAAAAATAGCTGCTTTTCCAAAAGAATCTTAAGAATAGAGAATGCTGAAAATAGATGTTTGAAAATGTTACTGTCATTAAGTGAATTTTGTGGCTGATGTGACATTAAGTATTTCAACTCTAAATAAAAGATTTACATGTTGGGTCATGTTAATAAAAACATTTGGAAATAGACTTTTCTAACCCATTAATCTTGCAAATGAAGAATTTCAGTAATTTATTTTTAACCAATTTGGTAAAGTGATTAAAATCCAACATCTTCCAATTAGTTTGCTAAAGCAACTCATTGGCATTGTATGGAAATACATTAGCTGAACTAACATACATTTTTGCATTCATTATTGGTGAATGTGGTTGAAAATGTACATTATCTTGCAATTGACAGGTACACACTGCTATATTTAAAATGGATAATCAACAAGGACCTGCTGTATAGCAGAGGGAACTCTGCTCAATATTCTGTAATAACCTAATGGGAAAAGAATTTGAAAAAAAAATAGATACAGGTATATATGTAACTGAATCACTTTGCTCTGCACCTGAAATTAACACATTGTTAATCAGCTATACTCCAATATAAAATAAAAATTTAAACAAGAATAAATTAAAAAGAAAATGTGCTTTATCTTTTAATAAGTACAGTAATTGAAACTTTTCCTCCTTTAGTTCTATGTATATTTGCAAGTTCAATAGCCACTAGAAACAGGACTTGAAATAAAGCTAATCTAGAACTCAACTAGCTTTATTTCTAATTTAGTTAATTAATAAGTTTAATTCAAATTTAAACTACATTTTTAAAAGTAAAATATTTTATTACATGCTGTCACTAAAAACTAATACTGATTATTTGACATTTCAATGAGAACAAAAATATACTATCCTTAATGAATTAACTAAATGAAAAATGACCAGTATCATATTTCATCTTTAGAACTTTCCTCATATTTTGTGATTTGTGTATGTTTGATAAGATATAAATTGCTAATATTCTAGAGAGTAAGAATAGTAGTGCATGTAGTTTTAATAGTTTTTAAAATTCTTTAGGATGTGCTCTTAGGAAACTATATTGTAAAACCACTCCATTTGACCTTGTAGGTATCCTCTAGGTGTTTTCTGAGGTTAATTGCACCCTAGGACTCTATACCAATGTGAACAGAAGACCCCAAAAAAAGTTCAATTCCTCATCACAAACTCACAAATTTATAGCTAAAGTTATTTATACTTAAAGACATAAGCACATGCACACAGAGCAAATTCAAAAGTAACAATACAGTAACAACAGTTACTGAATCTAAGTGAACAATATATGTGCTCGTTCTTCCCAGTTTTAGCTTTACGGTAATGTTTTAAGGTAAAAGGTTTGAAGAATAAAGCTTTCTATGTATACTTCATGAAAAATTAATTGTCACTATGAATTATCTCCTAAATATCACTTCTAGTGAGCAAATAATTATTTGACTCTTGTGATATGAAAACACATATTTGAAAGGAAATATTTCTATTTGCCTTAATTTTTCACTTTAATCTGCATACATATATATATGTATGTATGTATATATACAGTTCTAAGTTTCAACTACAGCTGGAGAGGAATCTTTACTGAGTAGGAAATGTCATAAAAAGCATTTTTTTTTCTCTGTGAAACAGTTCTAATACATTAGCAATTCTAAGACAGGATTTATTCTTGGCAAAATACATTCTACAGCTGCTATTTATATTCATTCCCTTTTAATATTTTCTTTATCAATTTGTAAATAGGAGGCCAGATAAAAAAGATGAAAAATTCAAGAGGGTTGATGTTGCCTGAAAAAAAAGGTGCTGAGTACCCTTCACCATGGGAACCATCCAGAAGACAAAAATGTACACAGATTTCTAAAACGGCCTTCCAAACCTTCAATGGCATTGAAGTTGAATTTTGTAGCTTTTCTTCCTTCTGCATATGTATAAACTGAGAATAGAAACTTTCCCCTGTAAGGAGGTTTCTATACATATATCAAAGGATTTTGATGACATTATAATAACCAATAGAGTGAAGCTGGGGTAGTTTGTGATGATTTTGGATTCTCAAGACATTTACCTTCTGTTATAAAATATTAATGAAACAGCTGACAAGCCAACAAAATTCTAAAGGAGCTCATCTCACAGGAGAGAAATTTGTTGACATTGATTTGGACTGTGAAGTGGGTTTTATGAACTCCCAGATATGTACGTGCCTACTATTACCTTTGTGTTAATTGTGTATTCAAGGGAGAGATGCAGAGCTTCCAGAGGTGGACATCATCATAACCTCTTTCATTATTCAATGCATTTCAAAGCTATGGGGCAAGACAGTGCTTGGGTTGTTGCTATTTTTATTTGCTTTTAAATAGAGTGACTTATCTTGCAAAATGAATGTGAAGGGTTATTGTTGTTTTAGTATTAAACATTTGTGGTTTAATTTTTTTATTGCTGCAAGAATTGCAGGGCATGGTGATTTTTATTAGGTAGAAAAAACCAGGCAATGATGATCAGAAACACTTTCCTCTAATAGTAGTAAAAGTTGCTATAACTGCAAAGTTTAGGGCAAGAGGATAGCTCCTAACTGCTGGCAGTTGAAAAGTGCTAGGAAAGAAAAGCAGCAGTGCATACATATAGAGATAGATAATAGTAGCACTTTCGGTTCAAGATGGCAGAATAGAAGGACGTGCACTCACCTCCTCCTGCAAGAGCACCAAAATCACAACTAGCTGTTGAACAGCCATTGACAGGAGGATACTGGAACCTACCAAAAAAGATCCCCCATGTCCACAGACAAAAAAGAACCTGCAGTGAGATAGTAGGAGGGGCACAATCACAATAAAATCAAATCCCATACCTGCCAGGTTGGTGACCCATAAACTTGTTGTGCAGCTGCTCAGTCATGTCCGACTCTTTGTGACCCCATGGACTATAGCACACCAGGCCTCCCTGTCCCTCACCATCTCCTGGAGTTAGCTCAAACTCATATCCACTGAGTTGGTGATGCCATCTAACCATCTCATCGTCTGTCATCCCCTTCTCCTCCTGCCTTCAATCTTGCTGAGCATCAGGGTATTTTCCAATGAGTTGGCTCATAACCAAAATATTGGAGCTTCAGTTTCAGTATCGGTCCTTCCAATGAATATTCAGGGTTGATTTCCTTTAGGATTGACTGGATTGATCTCTTTGCTGTCCAAGGGACTCTTAACAGTCTTCTTCAACACCACAGTTCAAAAGTATGAGTTCTTCAGCACTCAGTCTTTTTTACTGTCCAGCTGTCACATTTGTACATGACTACTGGAAAAATGATAGCTTTGACTATACTGACCTTTGTTGGCAAAGTAATGTTTCTGCTTTTTAACATGCGGTCTGAGTCTGTCATTGCATTTCTCCAAGGAGCAAGGTGTTTTAATTTCAAGGCTGCAGTCACCATCCACAGTGATTCTGGAGTACAAGACATGTCACTGTCAAGTCTCTCATTGTTTCCATTGTTCCCCTATCTGTTTGCCATAAAAGGGTGGAACCAGAGAAGACTCTTGAGAGTCCCTTGGACTGCAAGGAGATCAAATCAGTCAATCCTAAAGGAGATCAGTCCTGAATATTCATTGGAAGGACTGATGTTGAAGCTGAAACTCCAATCCTTTGGCCACCTGACTCATTGGAAAAGACCCTGATACTGGGAAAGGTTGAAGGCAGGAGGAGAAGGGGACGACAGAGGATGAGATGGTAGGATGGCATCACTGACTCAGACATGAGTTTAAGCAAGCTCTGAGAGTTGGTGATGGACAGGGAAGCCTGGCGTGCTCCAGTCTATGGAGTCACAAAGAGTCGGACATAACTGAGCAACTGAACTGAACTGAACTGATGGGACTGGATGCCATGCTCTTTGTTTTTTGAATGTTGAGCTTTAAGCCAGCTTTTTCACTCTCCTCTTTCACCTTCATCAACAGGCTCTTTAATTCCTCTTCACTTACTGCCATTAGGGTGGTATTATCTGCATATCTGAGGCTATTGTTAGTTCTTCTGGCAATTTTGATTCTAGCTTGTGTTTCATCCAGTCCAGCCCACAAACTGGAGAACAATAATACCAAAAAAGTTCTCCCACTGTTGTGAAGGTTCAGAGCTCCACATCGGGCTTCCCAGCCTGAGGACCCAACAAAGGGACTGAGAATCCCCAGGGAATCTGACTTGGAGGCCAGCAGGATTTTATTAAAGACTTCCACGGGACTGGGGAAAGCAGAGACTGCAGTCTTGGAGGTACAAACAAAACCTGCAATCACCAAGGCTCAGAGGAAAGGAGCAATGACTCCACAGGAGACTGAACCAAAATACCTGCTAGTGTTGGCGGGTCTCCTGTGGAGGAGCAGGATGGCAGAGGCTCACCACAGGGATGGGGGACTGGCAGCAGCGGTCTGAGAAGGTCCATTTTGATGTAAACACTCTTGGAGGTCACCATGAATCTGAAGGCTGGGTTGCCTCAGGTCAAAGAACTACCAGAGAGGGAGCCCAACCCCACCCATCAACAGATAATTGGATTGCAACCTTACTGAGCATGGCCCTGCCCACCAGAGCAAGACCCAGTTTTTCCCACCACTCATCCCTCCCATCAGGAAACTTACACCAGCCTCTTAGCCTCCTCCAGCAGAGGGGAGACAGAAGAAGCAAGAAGAACAACAATTCCATAGCTAATAAAACCACATTACAGAAAGTTAATATATATATAGATATATGTGTGTGTGTGTGTGTGTGTGTGTGTGTGTGTGTGAGTGTCTATGGCTTCCCTGGTGGCTCAGCAGTGAAGAATCCACCAGCAATACAGGAGACACAGGTTCAATCCCTGGGTCAGGAAGATCCTCTGGAGAAGGGAATGAAACCCACTTCAGTATTTTTGTCTGGGAAATCCCATGGACAGAGGAGCCTGGAAAGCTATGGTCCATGTGGTCACAAAGAGTCAGACATAACTGAAGCAACTTAGCACACATGAATGCATATATATCCATAATTTTTTTTCTTCAGTTCTTGGCATCCCTTCCTCTAGTCCTTGGACCTAGAATGGTGAGCTGCAATATCAAAGTTCAGTTCGGTTGCACAGTCGTGTCCTACTCTTTGCAACCTCATGAATCGCAGCACGCCAGGCCTCCCTGTCCATCACCAAATCCTGGAGTTCACTCAGACTCATGTCCATCGAGTCTGTGATGCCATCCAGCCATCTCATCCTCTGTCGTCCCCTTCTCCTCCTGCCCCCAATCCCTCCCAGCATCAGAGTCTTTTCCAATGAGTCAACTCTTTGCATGAGGGGGCCAAAGTACTGGAGTTTCAGCTTCAGCATCATTCCCCCCAAAGAAATCCCAGAGCTAATCTTCAGAATGGACTGGTTGGATCTCCTTGTAGTCCAAGGGACTCTCAAGAGTCTTCTCCAACACCACATTTCAAAAGCATCAATTCTTCTGCACTCAGCCTTTTTCATAGTCCAAATCTCACATCCATACATGACCACTGGAAAAATCATAGCCTTGACTAGACAGACCTTTGTTGGCAAAGTAATATCTCTGCTTTTGAATATGCTATCTAGGTTGGTCATAACTTTTCTTCCAAGGAGTAAGCGTCTTTTCATTTCATGGCTGCAGTCACCATCTGCAGTGATTTTGGAGCCCCCAAAAATAAAGTGTGATACTGTTTCCACTGTTCCCCCATCTATTTCCCTCGAAGTGATGGGACCAGATGCCATGATCTTCATTTTCTGAATGTTGAGCTTTAAGCCAACTTTTTCACTCTCCACTTTCACTTTCATCAAGAGGCTTTTTAGTTCCTCTTCACTTTCTGCCTTAAGGGTGGTGTCATCCGCATATCTGAGGTTATTGATATTTCTCCCGGCAATCTTGATTCCAGCTTGTGCTTCTTCCAGCCCAGGCTTTCTCATGATGTACTCTGCATAGAAGTTAAGTCAGCAGGGTGACAGTATACAGCCTTGACATACTCCTTTTCCTATTTGGAACCAGTCTGTTGTTCCAAGTCCAGTTCTAACTGTTGCTTCCTGACCTTCATAGAGGTTTCTCAGGAGGCAGGTCAGGTGGTCTGGTATCCCCATCTCTTGAAGAATTTTCCACAGTTTATTGTGATCTACACAGTCATAGGCTTTGGCATAGTCAATAAAGCAGAAATAGATGTTTTTCTGGAACTCTCTTGCTTTTTTGATGATCCCGCGGATGTTGGCAATTTGATCTCTGGTTCTTCTGCCTTTTCTAAAACCATCTTGAACATCTGGAACTTCACGGTTCATGTATTGCTGAAGCCTGGCTTGGAGAATTTTGAGCATTGCTTTACTAGCTTGTGAGATGAGTGAAATTGTGTGGTGGTTTGAGCATTCTTTGGCATTGCCTTTCTTTGGGATTGGAATGAAATCTGACCTTTTCCAGTCCTGTGGCCACTGCTGAGTTTTCAAAATGTGTTGGCATATTGAGTGCAGCACTTTCACAGCATCATCTTTCAGGATTTGAAATAGCTCCACTGGAATTCCATCACCTCCACTAGCTTTGTTCATAGTGATGCTTTCTAAGGCCCACTTGACTTCACATTCCAGGATGTCTGGAACCTGAAATGTCAGGTCCATGAATCAAGGCAAATTGGAAGTGGTCAAACAAGAGATAGCAAGAGTGAACATCGACATTCTAAGAATCAGCAAACTAAAATGGAGTGGAATGGGTGAATTTAACTCAGATGACCATTATATCTACTACTGAGGGCAGGAATCCCTCAGAAGAAATGGAGTAGCCATTATGGTCAACAAAAGAGTCTGAAATGCAATACTTGGATGCTATCTCAAAAACAAAAGAATGATCTCTGTTCGTTCCCAAGGCAAACCATTCAATATCACGGTAATCCAAGTCTATGCCCCAACCAGTAATGCTGAAGAAGCTGAAGTTGAATGATTCTATGAAGACCTACAAGACATTTTAGAACTAACACCCAAAAAAGATGTCCTTTTCATTATAGGGGACTGGAATGCAAAAGTAGGAAGTCAAGAAACACCTGGGGTAACAGGCAAATTTGGCCTTGGAATGCAGAATGAAGCAGGGCAAAGACTAATAGAGTTTTGCCAAGAAAATGCACTGGTCATAGCAAACACCCTCTTCCAACAAAACAAGAGAAGACTGTACACATGGACATCACCAGATGGTCAACACCGAAATCAGACTGATTATATTTTTTGCAGCCAAAGATGGAGAAGCTCTATACAGTCAGCAAAAACAAGACCAGGAGCTGACTGTGGCTCAAATCTTGAACTCCTTATTAGCAAATTCAGACTTAAATGAAGAAAGTAGGGAAAACCGCTAGACCATTCAGGTATGACCTAAATTAAATCCCTTATGATTATACAGTGGAAGTGAGAAATAGATTTAAGGGCCTAGATCTGATTGGTAGAGTGCCTGATGAACAATGGAATGAGGTTCGTGACATTGTACAGGAGACAGGTATCAAGACCATCCCCATGGAAAAGAAATACAAAAAAAGCAAAATGGCTGTCTGGCGAGGCCTTACTAATAGCTGTGAAAAGAAGAGAAGCGAAAAGCAAAGGAGAAAAGGAAAGACATAAGCATCTGAATGCAGAGTTCCAAAGAATAGCAAGAAGAGATAAGAAAGCCTTCTTCAGCAATCAATGCAAAGAAATAGAGGAAAACAACAGAATGGGAAAGACTAGAGATCTCTTCAAGAAAATTAGAGCTACCAAGGGTACATTTCATGCAAAGATGGGCTCGATAAAGGACAGAAATGGTATGGGCCTAACAGAAGCAGAAGATATTAAAAAGAGGTGGCAAGAATACACAGAAAAACTGTACAAAAAAGATCTTCACGACCCAGATAATCACAATGGTGTGATCACTCATCTAGAGCCAGACATCCTGGAATGTGAAGTCAAGTGGGATTTAGAAAGCATCACTACGAACAAAGCTAGTGGAGGTGATGGAATTCCAGTGGAGCTATTTCAAATCCTGAAAGATGATGCTGTGAAAGTGCTGCACTCAATATGCCAGCAAATTTGGGAAACTCAGCAGTGGCCACAGGACTGGAAAAGGTCAGTTTTCATTCCAATCCCAAAGAAAGGCAATTCTAAAGAATGCTCAACTACCTCGCAATTGCACTCATCTCACATGCTAGTAAAGCAATTGACCTCATTAGCACCATCTTTTTAACAGTCAAATTAACTACATACACATATTAAATAATTGTCTCTCAAGTGATCTTTGACAAAGTTTCCAAGATATTTCAATGGAAAAGGAATAATCTTTTCAACAACTGGGCATGCATAGGCAAAAAAAAAAAAAAAGAACCTAGATATTATTCAAAAATTTTTGAATTGTTCACAAAAATTAATTCAAAATGATTATAATTGAAATGTAAAATGCGTACTATTAAACTTCAGAAAAAAAGAAAAAAATTATCTGACCTTTAATTTGGTGGTGAATTTTTAAAATTAATTAATTTATTTTAATTGGAGGATAATTATTTTACAATATTGTGATGGCTTTTGTGGTGTTGAGATTTTAACGACACACACACAAGACCTACAATCCATAAAAGATAATCAGTTTGGATTTAATTAAAAATTTAAAGCTTCTGCCCTGAGAAATTCTCTATTTCAGAGAATGAAAAGACATTCCACAGACATGGAAAAAATGTCTGCAGATCAATCTGATAAAGTACCTGTATCCAAAATATACAGAGAACTCTTAAAACTCAGTAATAAAATAGCCAATAAAAATTGGGCAAGAAATACACACAGAAAATTCACCAAAGAAGGTATACATATGGCAAATAAGCATATAAAAGTATGCTCAGTCATTTGTCATTAGAGAAATGCAAATTTAAACAACAATGAGATAACCACTACAAACTTATTAGAATGTCTAAAACCCAGACAAAACCTGACAACTGGTGAGGAAGAAAAGCCACAAGGAACTCTCATTCATTCCTGGAGGGAATGAAAATCTTACAGCTACTTTGGAAGACAGTTTGACAGTTTCTTACAAAGTGAGAACAACAGTCTTACTGTTTGATACATCAGTTGCATTGTTAGGTATTTACCCAAATGTGTTGAAAACTTATGTCCACACAAAAACTAAGTGTTTATAGCTGTATTCATAATTACTAAAAACTAGAAACAACCAAGATGCCTTTTGATAGTCAAAGTATGGTACATCTGTATAATGGAATATTATTCAGCAGTTAAAAGGAATGCATTATTTAATCAGTAAAAGAGACAAATGAAACTTAAACACATATGGCTAAGTGAAAAAAGCCAATCTAAATAAGGTAAATGCTGTGTGATTCCCATTAAATGGCATTCTAGAAAAGGCAAAACTATAGAGACAGGAAACTGATCAGTGTTTGCCAGTGGTCCAAGAGGCTTGGTGAAGAGAGGTTTGAACACATGAAGCACAGGGTATTTTTTCAAGGCAGTGAAAATATTCAGTATGATTCTATAATAATGGATACATTATAGAATGACAAACTGGAATGCATAATGTGACAAAAGAATAACTTTATTACAAATGTGTGAAACAATATCATTGAAGGGGCTTAAAGTAGACACTGTTAACCGAACTAACTTAGGAGATATAGGAATTTGTAAGATTGAAGGCAAACTGAACTATACATGAGGATTGTACTCCACCTGTTGGTGTCTTCACATGGGGATGCTGGTTAACAATTCAAATATAATTATGTATATGTCCAGTTGAACAATGAAATAGATGGCAGATGGTTGGAGTTGTTTTAACTGTTGTACTGGAAGGTTATAAATAAGCAAGAAGAGACTAGAATGATAGATGTGGTAACGAATTAGTTGAAGACCAATTGTATGAACTGGTGTTCACCTTAAATAGATACAGATGTGTACATTTAGAAATATAGACAGCTGGTATTTATAAATAGTATATACATTGGTATTCATACATGTATTTCCTTGCTCTTTCAGATGAGAAGGGTTAGAAAAAAAGACCTCAGGAGTAACAACCACAGCTAATGCTCAGATTTTCATTTTTAATACCTTTCTCTGATAAAAGAACCAGGGCTCCTTGGAGAAATGGCTGATTCTAAGATTGGAACAGGAAATATACAAAGTGAGCCTCAAGCACCTTCTAATGTCAGAGGGTAAGGATGTGTTTCTTAAAACAACAAAAAGCAAAATATTTTTAAAACCAAAAAATGGGAGTATGTTAAAAACAAACAAACAAACATAGAAGCCATCTGAAAGGGTTCTCAATGGCCAAAACTGGAACAGTTTGAGCACCCAGATAAACAAAGTTTTATTGATTTGCAACCCAGAGATCGGTCCTGGGTGTTCTTGGAAGGAATGATGCTAAAGCTGAAACTCCAGTTCTTTAGCCACCTCATGAGAAGAGATGACTCATCGGAAAAGACTCTGATGCTGGGAGGGATTGGGGGCAGGATGAGAAGGGGATGACAGAGGATGAGATGGCTGGATGGCATCACCGACTCGATGGACATGAGTTTGGGTAAACTCTGGGGGTTGGTGATGGACAGGGAGGCCTGGCGTGCTTCGATTCATGGGGTTGCAAAGAGTTGGACATGACTGAGTGACTGAACTGAACTGAACCGAGCTGATACATTCAAATGGGCTTCCCAGGTGATGCTAGTGGTAAAGAACCCCCCTGCCAATGCAGGAGACATAAGAGACGTGGGCTTAATCCCTGCGTCAGGAGGATCCCCTGGAGGAGGAAATGGCAACCCACCCCTGTGTTCTTGCCTGGAGAATCCCACTAACAGAGGAGCCTGGTGGGCTATAGTCAGGAGACGGAAAGAGTTGTTCATGACTGAAGAAATTTTGAATACATACATTCAAATGGAAGAAGTTCAGTGGATGCCGCACACAAGAACCATGAAGTAAACTACACCAATAAAATTTATAATAAAATTGCTCAAAATTCACTGACAAATTAAAAAAAAAAATAAAACCTCCAAGGAGAAAAAGACTCCTTATGAAGAAAGAAACAAAGATACAGACCACTTCAGGATCCTCAGCAAAAAATAATGCAAATGAAGAGACAATGGAAGAATTTCATAGAGATTGTGTACCAGTACCCTCCTCCCTGTCCTTTCGTGGCAGGAATTGACCAACTGATTCTAACACTGATGTGGAATCTGAGAAATCTTGAATAGATGAAACAGTTTTTATAAAAGGGAAGAAAACTGAAGATCTTATTCTACCTGGTTTCATGATTTATAATATTATTGTAGTTAAAGAAGTCTGATACTGGTATAAAGTATATATCTATCTATATCAGAGAAACATAATAGATAGCCCAGAAAAATAACTACATAACTGTGGCTGATGTTCAACAAATGTGTCAAGATACTGCAATAGGGGAAGGAACTTTTTTTTCAATACAAGGTACTAGAAAAATTGGATATCCATATGCCACGAATAATAACTGATAACTTTACCTTATACCATATTCATACCATATATCAAAAATAGTTGTATACAAATATTTACAAGCTGAAACTAGAAAAACTCCTAGAAGGAAACAAAAGAAAAATGTGATCTTAGGTAAGACAAAGATTTCTCAGCTATGATGCCATTAAGGATACTACATTAAAAACTGGTATATCAAATTTCATCAAGGATGAAATCTTTTTCTCTTCAAAATATACCATTAAGAAAATAAGAAGATAGATCATAGACTAAGGGAAAATATATATATCTGATAAATAACTCAAATACATATTATATAAAGAACTCTTAAAACTCAATGATAAAATTTTAAGTGACATGATTTTTAAAATGGCTAAAATATTTGAATACACATTTCATCAAATAGAGTGCCACCTTGGAAACCAGTTTGACAGTTTCTTTAAAATGTAGATGTATACTTAAAATAAGGTACAGTAATTGGGAAACTCAAACATGTTCTTCAGTTCAGTTCAGTTCAGCCGCTCAGTTGTGTCCCACTCTTTGCGACCCCATGAATCGCAGCACGCCAGGCCTCCCTGTCCATCACCAACTCCCGGAGTTCACTCAGACTCACGTCCATCGAGTCAGTGATGCCATCCAGCCATCTCATCCTCTGTCGTCCCCTTCTCCTCCTGCCCCCAGTCCCTCCCAGCATCAGAGTCTTTTCCAATGAGTCAACTCTTCGCATGAAGTGGCCAAAGTACTGGAGTTTCAGCTTTAGCATCAGTCCTTCCAAAGAAATCCCAGGGCTGATCTCCTTCAGAATGGACTCGTTGGATCTCCTTGCAGTCCAAGGGACTCTCAAGAGTCTTCTCCAACACCACAGTTCAAAAGCATCAATTCTTTGGCCCTCAGCCTTCTTCATAGTCCAACACTCACATCCATACATGACCATTGGAAAAACCAAGCCTTGACTAGACGGACCTTTGTTGGCAAAGTAATGTCTCTGCTTTTGAATATGCTGTCTAGGTGGGTCATAACTTTTCTTCCAAGGAGTAAGCGTCTTTTCATTTCATGGCTGCAGTCACCATCTGCAGTGATTTTGGAGCCCCCCCAAAAATAAACTGTGATACTGTTTCCACTGTTTCCCCATCTATTTCCCATGAAGTGATGGGACCAGATGCCATGATCTTCATTTTCTGAATGTTGAGCTTTAAGGCAACTTTTATAATAATTCCACACATAAAGAAAATGAAAACATGTCTAACCAAAGATCTGTATACAAATAGTCATAATAGTAATTCTTTATAATAATCAAAGGCTGCAAACATTCCAGATGTCCTTGAACTGGTGAATGGATAAACAAAATGTTTATGATGAGATGGTTGGAAGGCATCACTGACTCAATGGACATGAATTTGAGCAGACTCCAGGAGATAGTGGAGGACAGTGGAGCCTGGTGTGCTGAAGTCCATGGGGTCGCAAAGAGTCAGACATAACTTGGGAACTGAACAACAGCATCCATACAGTGTGGAATACCGTCTAGAGATGAAAAGAAACACACTGTTGATACATGCAACAAGAAACTATAAGACTCCTAGAGGAGAACATAGGCAAAACACTCTCCGACATAAATCACAGCAGGATCCTCTATGATCCACCTCCCAGAATATTGGAAATAAAAGCAAAAATAAACAAATGGGACCTAATTAAACTTAAAAGCTTCTGCACAACAAAGGAAAATATAAGCAAGGTGAAACAGAATGGGAGAAAATAATAGCAAATGAAGCAACTGACAAACAACTAATCTCAAAAAATATACAAGCAACTCCTGCAGCTCAATTCCAGAAAAATAAATGACCCAATCAAAAAATGGACCAAGAACTAAATAGACATTTCTCCAAAGAAGACATACGGATGGCTAACAAACACATGAAAAGATGCTCAACATCGCCCATTATCAGAGAAATGCAAATCAAAACCACAATGAGGTACCATCGCATGCCAGTCAGAATGGCTGTGATCCAAAAGTCTACAAGCAATAAATGCTGGAGAGGGTGTGGAGAAAAGGGAACCCTCTTACACTGTTGGTGGGAATACAAACTAGTACAGCCACTATGCAGAATATTGTGGAGATTCCTTAAAAACTGGAAATAGAACTGCCTTATGACCCAGCAATCCCACTGCTGGGCGTACACACCGAGGAAACCAGAATTGAAAGAGACATGTGTACCCCAATGTTCATCGCAGTACTGTTTATAATAGCCAGGACATGGAAGCAACCTAGATGGCCATCAGCAGATGAATGGATAAGAAAGCTGTGGTACATATACACAATGGAGTATTACTCAGCCATTAAAAAGAATACATTTGAATCAGTTCTAATGAGGTGGATGAAACTGGAGCCTATTATACAGAGTGAAGTAAGCCAGAAAGAAAACACCAATACAGTATACTAATGCATATATATGGAATTTAGAAAGATGGTAATGATAACCCTGTATGTGAGACAGCAAAAGAGACACAGATATATAGAACAGTCTTTTGGACTCTGGGAGAGGGAGAGGGTGGGATGATTTGGGAGAATGGCATTGAAACATGTATAATATCATATATGAAATGAATCGCCAGTCCAGATTTGATGCAGGATACAGGATGCTTGGGGCTGGTGCACTGAGATGACCCAGAGGGATGGTACGGGGAAGGAGGGGAGAGGGGAGTTCAGGATGTGGAACACATGTATACATGTGGTGGATTCATGTTGATGTATGGCAAAACCAATACAATATTGTAAAGTAATTAACCTCCAATTAAAATAAATAAATTTATATTTAAAAAATAAAGAAAAAGATTGGCAAATTTAAAATAAATTATGTCTACATGAAAGAAGACAGATACAAAACTACACACTGTATAATTCCATGTCCTGGAGGTAGAACTGGGGTTTGATTTCAAATGGGCATGAGGTTAATTCTGGGGATGATCAAATGTTTCTGAAATTAGACTAGGTGATGGTTGCACAACTGTGTAAATTTTCAAAACTAAAAACATCAAACTGTACAATTACCTTGGATTCATGTGTGGTATGTAAATGGTACCTCAATAAAACTGATAAAACTTTAATAAAATAGAATTCACAGAAACAGTGGAATGCTTTAATGAACAGTTTTTCATGAATTGTTGTTGCCGTTCAGTCATTAAGTCATGTCTGACTCTTTGCGACCCCATATACTGCAGCACACCAGGCTTCCCTGTCCTTCACCATCTCCCAGAGTTTGCTCAACTTTATACCCATTGAGTCACTGATGCTATCTAACCATCTCATTCTCTGCATTGCAGAAATTGAATTTGTTCTCAAAAACATTTACACATACAATTATAACTCCAGTTCCAGGTGGTTTTATCAATGAATTCTACCAAACATTTAAGGAAGAAATAACACTAATCCAAAAGATAGAAAATTCTTGAAAGTCTCTTGGACTGCAAGGAGATCCAACCAGTTCATCCTAAAGGAGATCAGTCCTGGGTGTTCATTGGTAGGACTGATGTTGAAGCTGAAACTCCAATACTTTGGCCACCTGATGGCGAAGAGCTAACTCACTTCAAAAACCTCTGATGCTGGGAAAGATTGACGGCAGGAGGAGAAGGGGACCACAGAGGATGAGATGGTTGGATGGTATCACCGACTCAATGGACCTGGGTTTGGGTGGACTCCGGGAGTTGGTGATGGACAGGGAGGCCTGACGTGCTGCAATTCATGGGGTCGCAAAAAGTTGGACATGACTGAGCGACTGAACTGCACTGACTAAACAAATAATCCTCTCCATATTCTGGCATACAAAAGATGAAGAAACTTTCCAATTCACTTTATAAGTTCGGCACTACCATGATAGCAAGATAACTCAAAAAATTTTCAAGGAAATAAAATTAAAGATCAATATTCCTCATGAGCATGAAGACAAAATTAACAAAATACTAGAAAAGTGAATTCATCAACATATAAAAATGTAATAAAAAAGAACAGGTGAGATTTATTGTAGAAATGCAAGCTTGATTTACTTTTAGAAAATCAAGGAGGCTCATTGGTGGCTCTGCCTGCCAGTACACTAGACACTGGTTCGATCCCCAATCCAGGAAGATCCCACATGCTACAGAGCCATGAGGCACATGTGCCACAGCTATTGAGCCTGTGCTCTTCAGCCTGGGAGCTGCAACTGTGGAGCCCACAGGCCACAGCTACTGAAGCCCAAGCACCCTAGAGGCCATGCTCTGCAACAAGAGAAGCCACCGCAAGGAAAAGGCTGTGCGCCACAACTAGAGAGCAGCCCCGCTAGCTGTCACTAGAGAAAAACCCACTGAGCAACGATGCCCCAGCACAGCCAAAAATAAATAAAAACTGAAAAAAAAAAAAAAAGGAAATCAGTGTAACACAGTATAACAGAATGATAGACAAAAGTCTTTTGATTATTTCAATAGATGCAGAAAAGATTTTAATAAAATTTAAAACTCACTCATAGTGGGAAAGGGAGGAACTCTTAGTCTTCAAGGAAAAGAAGAAAATTTTCTCAGTCAGTAATAAGGGCGTCTTTAAAAAATCATACAGTTAACATGATACTTAAGTGAAACATGAATCTTTACTCCAAAGTTTGGGGATAGAGTAAATGTGTTTACTCTCATAACTTATATCCAGAATTGCTGCAGAGGCCCTAGCCAGCACAATAAAGCAAGAAAAAGAAATGAAATACTAAATCAGAAAAGAAGTAGAATTTCTATTATTTGTAAGCAACATAATTATAGACACAGAGACTCTACTTGACTCTGTAACATCATAAATGAATTTAGCAAAGTGACAGTATACAAGATGAATATTAAAAAATCAATTTTATTTTTATATGTCATCATCAAATAATCAAAAAGTAAAATTAAAATACTATTTCCAAAAATGTAAAAAAATATCAAAACTGGGAATAAAAGATAAGAGAATACCTTCTTGAAGTTGGAATAAGCAAAGATTTCTTGCACAATACTCAAAAGCCCTAATCATAAAAGAAAAACTGATAAAACTGACTTCATTAAATAGGCCATTACAAAAAACGAATCGACAAACTATATCCAGGGGAAAATATTAACAGTCCATTAAAAGGGCAAACTCATCTTTGGTGATTGAATTATGAAAGTGGTTATTTCTGTGAGGGACATTCTGAGAATGATGGAAATGTTTTGTACTTTGTTGTGGGTTATAGTTACTGAGATATATACAATTATCAAATGTCATCAAACAGGGCACTTGAGACCTGTGCATTTTATTTTATGATGATTATATTAAACCTCAAGCTTTAAAAAAGCATACACTTTTAAAAAATATTTTAATTTTACAAAGCAAACACTCCTTGCCCAGGAAGTGAAATTAGCAATAAACCCACAAATAGAAAGGGGGAAGGAATTAGATTTATGAAATGGAAATTAAATAAATGATTATGAGTTAGGTAGAAGAGTTGTGATCTAGACATTTTGGATCCACTACAGAGTTAATCACCTCTGGGTGATTAAGGGGGAAAGTCTCTAGAGAAAAGAATTTCTACTAAAAAATGCGCATTGATCAAAATTCCTACCAGCAACTCAATCCAGGTATTGTTAAAAATGCATGATTCATTATTTTGACATCTAAATGTCATAACTATCTTTGATCCTTTTCCTTGGGGATACCTTACTTAAACATGATAGAGTAACAGAAAATCAGGTGGAGTGGGTGAGTAAGAATCTCTTTTTCTGCATCTCTCTATTCTCACAAAAAGGTAAATATGCTTAGCTCCACCCTTCCCCCACGCCTCAGGGGGGCTGTGAAAATCCTGGACAGATTTCAGACACTTCAGGATCATTGTTCTCTTTTCTGAAATGCAATACTACTCCTTTCCCTCACTGCTAGGTGGGTCCCTGAGTGGAGGTGGAAATTCCTGCATGCGCGCGCGCACACACACACACACACACACACACACACACACACACACTTCTTTTCTGTCATCACATAAACTGGTAAACAATTAGATGGTATTTCTCTGGCTAAATGGGCTCCTAAGAGATCTTCCAGTTATTCTTGCTATTTAGATAATCAATCTTGTCACCCCTTGGTTACTGGAAGTGTGTTGGCTAAGATGGTCAGCCGTGTCCCCAGCAATAAAACTCAACGGAAAAGCAATACGAATTCTTCAGTTACAATAGGAGTCCTATCTCCCCATCACTTCAATCCGTCCTTGTAAAACTTTCAGAATGGCCTTGTATCTCCCTTTGAGCTTTTGGTGCTATGAATGGAATAGAGAGGAAGTCCTACCATTAGATAATATCCACAGTGTATCCTCTATATACCTTACTTTCTATACCTTACTTTCTATACCACAGTGTATCCTTTATATACCTATACTTACCAATCTTTTTAAAATAGCAGCTAGGTGAAAAATTACTGGAATAAATTACTTGTTTGTGATTCCTCCAAAGTTCTTTTTCTAGGAGTCTCAATCACAAAAATTATTTTCCTGGTAAACATAGAAACTGAGGCAAGGGGAGTATCAGAAACATGGCCAAGATTCCTGTGAATTAGAGTTTGAGATAGTAGTTGTAATCAGAATTCTAGTCGTCTCCCTTGTGAACTAAGAACATTCTTTCCACACAAAGATGAATTTAGCAGCATGTAATTTTCCTTCTTATCCACTAAATGTGGGATTGAATTAGAGTTTACCTAGAGAAATCTAATTTGTAGTTTGGAAAATAAGCAAAAAGCTGTTAGACTGCAATGTTGATATCCTGATCACATTACATATGCATAAGAAGATAGTATCAAGCCAAGCTTTATTTACATTTCCTAAGTGTCTTTTTTTTCTTTTTTCACTTTGTATAAACTAATGAGTGGTGCTGTTAGGGAATATGTGTATCCCTCTTTGTGTAATGGATAAAGTGTGAGTCCTGTTAAACACTAGGCCATAAATCAGACTGTGTTCTCTATGCCTAATTAAGGGTTTAAAGGGGGAAAAGGTAAATTCTTGAATGAAGGGCTCTACTCAGAAGCAGAGTTCGTAATTTCACAAAGGAAGTAGAGAGATAAAGCAGAAAAAAGAGAGCAATTTAAGAGAATGAAAGAGGAAAACTATGAAAGTGCTTTAACCATTTTATTCTACTTCTCCTCAGATTTAAGAATGCCTTACCTGCTAAAAGGACTAGATATAAGGTGAGCATTTTTTTAATTTAGTACACTTAAATGCACAGTACTACAAACTGACGGGATAATTTAAAATGGGCATCAAACCATTCTAATCAACTAAAAAAGGAAAACTATATATATTGACAATGCAAATAAAATTAGTTACAGAGAGGTTTTGATGAAAATTACAATCTTTTTTTTCTTTTTAGCTACAATATTTCTATAATGAGAGCACATTGAAATCTTAAAATATTAAACTGTTGTAGATTTCCAAAGCAAAAGCAACCACAGTTAATCCACTAATTTCCTAGTAGAAGAATTGTCAATAGTTTAGATAAAATTAGTCTCAGACAATATTTTTAAAACCCTTCTGTATGTTCCTGGAGTGAAGCTAATGTTTATCAGCATTTTGACTATACGTAATTAATAATGCTGATAC
The DNA here is from genome assembly GCF_016772045.2 of Ovis aries. NCBI lineage: Eukaryota > Metazoa > Chordata > Mammalia > Artiodactyla > Bovidae > Ovis > Ovis aries. The sequence goes on along the minus strand of NC_056076.1, from coordinate 23,963,992 downwards.
TTGGGTCCATTTCACTTCGCTTTGTATTACTCCGAATTGCTCAGTTGAAATATTTGGGGAGGGAGCATTTTGCTATCAAGAGGGAAAAAAAAGCAAATGCATCTTGATTGGCTGGACTTTTATCATATGTACAATGACAGGAATTATTTTACTCAATTTCCAATAATTTATTTTTAACTCAATAAGTATTTATTGTGGCTTGGATTATGACAAGTAATTTGCTTTGTGCTGGAAATTCAGTGAATGGGGCAAGGGATAAAGAAGATACGACACCACTTTCGTGGAATTTCCAGACTACTTAGAACTTAATTGATCATTAACAAAAGATATGTAGAAAAAAAAATAGGATTATTAAATACTATTATTTGTAGAATACAGAGATTCGAACCTTCTGGATTATATATATATATATATTTCAGAAATAAATATTGCCTGGTCATCAAGACAACCTAAGACTTCTCCCATCTCCCCTGCAACCCTTGACTCTATTCTCTTCAACTTTTATTACTCCTTCCCCACCCCACCCTCTGCTCTGTGCTGTGCCTGCTGGTGGGCATGTGTGGGGGAGGGGTAGAAGAGATTTCCTTTCATTCCAGACTTCCACAGGCAATGGGATGTGGGATGGCTGGGGAAGCAATCTCAGTCCCTTATTCCTGCCTGAAACACCTCAATTTTCTCATCTATGGTCAACACTTTAGGATCCATGGTGAAAATTTGTATTCCCTAACAGATCAGTCATGACACAACAACTTCTGTCCTCAGATTCTAAAGTCTCTCTTGTGTTAGTATTGGATTTTCATATGAACATGAACCCTTTTGCAGTACAACATTACCTCTGTTTTGTTTTTCTCAAACTGATATTGATTACTGTTTGGATTTGATCAGTACCGAACACTTATCAATGGTTAAGTGTAATTGTAAGTATATTATAAAATAAGGGCTTCCCTTAAGTGTAATTGTAAGTTAAGTGTAATATAAAATAAGGACTTCCCTGGTGGCTCAGATGGTAAAGCACCTGTCTACAATGCGGGAGACCCGGGTTCGATCCCTGGGTCGGGAAGATCCTCTGGAGAAGGGAATGGCAACCCACTCCAGTACTATTGCCTGGAAAATCCCATGGACAGAGGAGCCTGGTAGATTACAGTCCATGGGGTCACAAAGAGTTGGACACGACTGACCGACTTCACTTTCCCTAGTGGCTCAGATGGTAAAGCGTCTGCCTGCAGTGCAGGAGACCTGGGTTTGATCCCTGGCTTGGGAAGATCCCTTGGAGAAGAAACTGGCAACCCACTCTAGTACCCTTGTCCAGAAAATCCCAACATCCCAGGACATTAAAGGCTCTGCTGGAATTGATGACAGGCGACATGCACACATGAGGTTGAACTGTTGAATTCTGAACCTAGAAGCAAGAATGGGATTTTAAAAAGCAGAGAAATGCAGAGAAGGTGCTATTAGATGTCAAATGAATTTCCGAGCTATCCCTATGGCTATGTAATTGGGATGGGAATCTTAGAAAAGGAACAATTTATAAGGCAGTTCTGACTAGAACCTGTACTCTTTGAGTTACTCTTCTCTCCTCATTTGAAGGAAGGGTTCTTGAAATATATGTGATCTTATATGAAATTTAAATGAGTGCTAGCAGTGCTTGGTGGATGTCATCTTTCTGTTTGAATATTTTCCTAGCTCTAAATTGTCCTGACTTTTTACTCTACGTATATTTGGAAAAGCTTCTCTTAATTCCTACAAATTTGAACGTTCAAATCCTACCCATCCTTCAAATCCCATTTCAAAGAACATCTTTCTTAAAGCCTTCTTTAATCTCCCCAGTAGAGAGTTCTCTTACTAATTTTCATAAAATTTCACTTGTACATTTCTTGTGACATTCATCACATAACATTCATCTGTTAAAAAAGATACTCATGGAATTCAGCAAGCTATAAAAAAATCTACAATTGATCCATATATTCCCTCTTCACACCACATTTATTGAGAGATTGAGTTACTCATAAGGAAAAGTATGGTTGAATGTAGATAAGTATACACAGAAGAAAAGAATGCAACAACAGCAACAGCATCAGCATCTCTGGAAAGGGGCCCACCTCTATTCTGGTGCTATATGAAACATACGCTATTTGGATAGAGAATATTGATAAAATCTTTAATCAGACTTAGTTACTATGGACTCATTGTTGTTCGGTTTCTAAGTGTTTGACTCATTGTGACCCCATGGCCTGTAGATCACCAGGCTCTTCTGTCCATGGGATTTTCCAGGCAAGAATACTGGAGTGGGTTGCCCTTTTCTTCTCCAGGGGAATCTTCCTGACCAAGGGAACCCCTGTCTCCTAAGCGGCAGGCAGATTCTTTACTACTGAGCCACCTGGGATAGGTAGAATCTTAAGTGTCAGTTCATAATACTTTGCTCACTGTCAAAGAATGGATGTATAAACAACTTTTGTTTTAGTTTTAAAAATATAATCGTTTACGTCTGCTTAAAGTGGATGATGGACTTCCCAGGTGGCTCAGTGATAAAGAATCCGCCCGCCAATGCAGGAGATGCAGGTTCAGTCTCTGGGTCTGGAAGATCCCCTGGAGAAGAAAATCACAACCCAGTGTGGTTTCCACTCCAGTATTCTTGCATGGGGAATCCCATAGACAGAGCCTATTGGGCTACAGTCCAGGGGATCACAAAGAGTTGGACATGATTTACCAACTAAACAACAACAACAAAGTGCATTGATATATTTCTTTAATAATCAGAATTGGTTATTAAAGAATAATAATTTGCTGCAAAGGAACTGAGTATGTATGTTTTCCAAAAGTTCTTAAGCACTATTTCACACACAAAACCCAAATTATATGTTTATATATATATGCTATGGTCTGATTGCTTTAAATAAGTATTTCTGAATGGAAGAGAAAACATTGGAATGAGCACACAGATGTGAATGTAATACTAACTTTAATGTATATGAAATGTAAAGTTAAAATATAATACACAGGAATAGAGTTATGCAAAGGGCTTCCGTGTTAGCTCAGATGGTAAAGAATCTGCCTGCAAAGCAGGAGACCTGGGTTTGATCCCTGGGTCAGGAAGATCCCCTGGAGAAAGAAATGGCAACCCACTCCAGTATTCTTGTCTGGAAATCCCATGGACAGATAAATCTGGCCGGCTGCAGGCCATGGGGTCACAAGAATCTGACATAACTTAGAGACCAAACTACCACTACTTTCAGCCCAGGGATAACTTCAATGTGTTCTCTAAATCCATTTTTAAAAAGAAAGAGGAAAAAAATGGAGATAATCTTTTGATATTTAAAGACAATGAATAGATTTTTATTATTCTAATGAATTAATAAGGTAAATATTCTTAAAGAATTAGCATAATCAGTTCTTTATGATTAAGTACTGCCTCTGCTTAATTTCAAATATTTTTATTACTTCAGTCATTTGACACTGTTCTCAAAGGAATCACCTTACTATAATTGGTTCATTCTCAGACATACATCTTTTCATTAGATGTTCATTTCAAGTTAGGAGTATTTATTTTTAAGCATTGCAGATTAGAGTAATAGAAACAATATGGGATTAGGGTCAAAAGACTTGAGTTTGATTCAGAACTGATTTAACTAGAGACCTTGAATGCAATGTAATGTTTTTAAGCTTCATTTCCTCTTTTGTGCAGTAGAGGGAAAAATATACGTTTAACTGCGTTGTTTTGAGGATGAAATGAGATAATGTACATGAAAAAACAAGACTACTATTTACATACTTTATTATTACAGTCAGGAAATAACCGTACATAAATCATCCAGAATGAGTGCTCGTTTTGCTTTTTTAGATACCCAAGATAAATACACACATAATTAATGTGAGGGTCATAGAGCCATTTCTTTCTTGGCGTAACAATAACTTTATTGACCTAAACACTTCACCAGGGATCTGAGAAGTTGGAAAGGTTACAATAAACTTTCAAGGCTTAACACATGTTTTTTTGTTGTTGTTGCTGTTTGTTTGTTTGTAGTTCGCTAGCAAAGTTAACAGTCCAACTCTTCACGCACCCCAAACCTGGCCATTACAAACAATTTTTAAATACACAAGCGTTAGCTGTGCAACTGTTTAGATTCTTATGTTTTACGCTATAGAGTGATGACTGGACACTATTAAAAATAACTAATGCTAAGACACCGCACGGCACTGATCCACGGCCACCGCGCTTTGGTCTCGCATTGTTTTAGATGATGTAGGGGGCTCAACACTGTGTCAAGTCACACGTTCAGAATTAGTTCTGTATCAGAAGAGGCTTTTCTTTTTTCACCCTTTCTGACTCTAAGAATCTACCCAGCCCAGCAGAAAAGGGTTAAAGAAGTCCAGCAGAGGGGAGCAGCGCAGAGAGAGAGAGAGAATGAGTGTGCGAGAGAGTGTGAGCGCACAGGACAGAGGCGTCGAGTTGCGGAGCGGACTCGTACGCAAGTTCCGAAGGCCCGCGTGTCCGCGGTGGCTGGCCCAAAGGGGGCCGGAGAGGCTCGGCCTGAGCGCAGCGGGCAGCGCCCGGAGGGGCTCGGGGTCTAGGTGGGAGGGAGAGGGGTCTCGCGAGGGTTTCAGGGCGTGGCTGGAGTGGGGGGCGCGCGGCGAGTGTGCGCGGGTGTGCGCGCGCGAGAGAGGGCGAGTGTGAGCGCGGCGAGTGTGAGCGCGGCGAGTGTGCGGCCGCGTCGCCATTCCCCGTGACGTCAGAGTGTATTGTTGTGAGCGGGGCCGAGCGGAGCATCCCCGGAGCTGTCACCGCGGCGGCGGCGCAGTGCAAGCCCCGCACGAGCGAGCCCGGCCGGCGCCGCCCCCACCCCCGGCCTCGGCCCCGGCCCCGGCCCCGCCGCCGCCGCCGCCCCCGCCCCCGGCCCGCCCGTCGCGCGCCGCCGCCGCCCGCGCGCCCCCACCCAGCCCACCCCACCCCCTCGCTCCATCCCTCCCACCCGCCGCCCGCGCGCCTCCCCCCGCGGAGCGAGTGCGGGTCACCGGGTCACTGGGTCATTGTCTCGGCGCCCGAACCCCGAGCACCCCGTGGAATCCCCCACGTCATCAGCAGAACCATCAATGAGATGCAAACATGAAAGACAAGAGGAAGAAGAAGGACCGCACCTGGGCCGAGGCTGCCCGCCTGGTACGTACCGCCCCCCGCCCGCCGCCCCGCGCCGGCCCGCGCCGGCGGAGACGGCCGCTTCCAGCCCAAGCCGCCGCCAGCTCGCCGGGCTCCCGCTCTTTGTTATTCTGCGGGAGTGGGCTCGCCCGGGGGCCCCAGTGTGTGTGTGTGTGTCTGTGTGTGTGTGTGTGCGTGCGCGCGCGGAGGGGCACAGCGATTATCTCGGGGAGCCCGGCGCCCGCCGCGCCCGGGACCGCCCGGGACACTTCTCCCGGTACTTCGCTCTCGGGGTTCGGCCGTGCCTCCTCCGCCGGGGAATTTCCGAGCGCTCGGCCGCGCTCCGCTTCGCTCTGCCGCTCCGGAGACCTTTGTGTGGCAATTACCACTCCCTCCCGGCCCCTCCACCCCCCGGAATTCCATCGATAACTCTCCGTGCACGGTCTGTGTGGGTTTCGACGTTTGTGAGTTCATGCATTTCACACGTGCATGCCCGGTGTGTGTCCTACCCGGACTTGTGGGGCGTGTTGCATGTGGGCTCCGTCGTGGCGGCTCTGTGTGCCGTGTCGTGTGCATTATGTATGCACACTGATACGTGCAGGTTTTGTGTGGCTCAAGTTCGTTGGTGTTTGTAGGTATTGTGCTCAGCCCGATGTTTGTGTGTACATTCCGTGCACGTGTGTGCCATTTGTGAGTATGTTTGTCCGGGTGTGTGTGTGTGTTTCGTGAAGTTGAGTCAGTGTCATTTGTAGCGGGGGATTATGAAGAGTGTATAGCTAGGTGTGTTTCGCTGCTGGCTTCCTGGGCGGTGTTACTTCGCTGCTTTTCCTTTTCTTTAACCTTTCGGAGCTTACGTTTTAATCAGCGAAAGAATGTCTCTATAGAAATGCTGGTTGGCAGAGGGGCGTCGGCGTCTTTGGTTTGATGTATGTGTACGTGTGGGTTTTTCTCTTTTTTTTTCTTCATCTTTTAACGGACAGCTGTAAACGGTTTTTTTTTTTTTTTAAGGATATTTCTGTACAGTGTGTCTCATGGGAATGTAAGGCATAACATTTGAAGCTTAGCCTTTCAGGCTTTCGGTTGCATAAATTAAATATTTATTCACCAACTTACTATCTGTTATAAATTGACCAAAAGAAAGCAGACTGCATGCAGCGGGGGTGGGGGTGGGGGGAGCTGAAAACCCCAGGATATGTTACTGGGTTGACTCTTAAAGATTGTTTTACTATAACTGTGGTCTTTTCTTTTCTTTCTTTCTTTCTTTTTTTAAGCTTTTGAGTAACTACATCATGTTCAAGGAGAACATTTGTCAAAAGTAATTATCTGAGTTTGGTTGAAGGGCCTTGCTGGTATGTTTCTGGATTCTGGCAAAGGGTTTTAGATAATTGGCCCTATTGCCCTGCGCAGAAGTGACAGAAGTCCTTCTTAATTGCAGTCTAGTTATTGGTAGCTGAAGTGGCCGGGCCCCTTTATTCATTTTTAATTTGTAATAGTGCATGCTATGATTTCTCTCTTTATCTGCGGTCCTGTTAATCGCTAAACCACTCAGTCTCCGTGGATGAATGGGCAGGTAATAGTCATTCTCTAATGAACTGCATCTGGGAGAGTGAACTTATTTGTAAGGAATATGTGAAAAGTAAGCAGTGTTAAGTAAATGCCAGATTGATGTTATCGCTGGATTTTTGCTCGAGCAGAGTAGGTTACTTATTGTTTGCTCAGCCATTAATTCAGAATTGTGTGTGTGTGTGTGTGTGTGGGGGGGGGGGTTGTGCACCGTTTCTGAAAATGCATTATTCCGGTTCCTTGGAGTGGCAGTCAAGTATTATTATAGAGCTTCGGTGTATGTATTCTAAACATGTGAACAATGAGTTGATTTATAAATATTTTAAAATAATGGTTCATGAATTAGCTATATCTGCCTGCAGAGAATTCTTAATAAATAACAGTATTCTGATGGAATTTAAAGCTAACCATTTGTAGTCAATCAGTATATGTTGCTATTCTTGAAAGTACTACACTTTATTTGATTTAATTGTCTTATAGTGATAAATCTGGAAATAGGTTTCAGAGTTACATTTTTTTTTGTTAAAAGTTTCATTTTCCTCTTGCAAAGTTCATTGATGGGAAAAGACACACTAGGAGTCATCAACACAAAAGAATTAATGATAGACCAGATGTCTCTGTTTTAACCAGACATATTGAACTAGTAGTTATGGTAATTTTTCAATTTGGTTCAAGTTATTTTTCCCCTGGTAGTTGTACAAATGTGTATGTATTCAAAATGTTGACAGTTGAAATAAAATACTGAATAAAGGAGCAAATAATTGTTACTGTAAATATCTTTTTCAGAAATTTGCCACTTATAATGGTGACTTATGATCATTCTTAACTTATTTGGTAAAAAAGGAGAAATGATTCCACTTGGGTAATAGTGACAATTTTTCATATTTTCTTTATGGTTATGTGAATGCATATGGACACACTCTCTTCCAAACTTGCATGAAAAACATTTTTACTCTTAAAAGTGATAGTATTATACTCAATGGAAAAAAATGCCTTTTTTTGTGTGCATTTCTGTGATAGAAGTCCTATTTTATATTTTCACACTGCCACTGCTGATTTTGCTGTGGTGGTGGTAAAGAATTTTTAGCCTTTTCTCCATCAAATGTTAAACCAGATGTCTGATTTTAAAACTAAAGACTAAAGATCGATAGAAAATATGCAGCTCAGTATGTGGTTCTTGCAATATATGAACTAAAGAGAAAGTATCCAAATTAACATTAAGAATAATCTTCAAAAATATGCCATGTATACTTTTATATATCTATATACATCTGTGTGTATATCTGTATATATGTACATATATATATTCTACTGGTGTGTATGTATGTGTGTTTGCATGTGACTATCTTGAATGGAAGGGTATCAGGGCAGAGGAAATGCAAAATAGATTTTTTGAACTGAGACCAAAAGCTTATATTGAAGTGTAGCTTGGTATTCATTTTTAAGAAAAATGTATAAGGGAGAGCAGTTCTTTCCAGAGTAACTTAGAACTTCCCTTCAACAACAGATTTTAGATTTTCTTTCTTTGTAAGAAAAGTATCCGGCATCCAAATCTGCAAACTGAGTGGCAGCTCCAGGGATTTTGTTTTAGATGGAGATGTAGCTATCAAGCTCCACCAATTTTCTCATAGAAGTATGTCCTGTTTGGATGTGGTGGGCTTGTTTATCTTAGGAAAGGAGGACTGGTGGCATAATTCCCCTGTATTTTCAGGAATGTGGTGATTATTAACAGGCTGCCATTTTAAAGTAGTAATATGACATCTTTGCCCCCCCCCCTCTTTTTTTTTCTTTCTGCCCTGCATCAATTGCAGAAATTTCAGCCCTCACCCTCTCCCCCCTCCCCCTCGGCCTTCTGCAGTTGTGGTGGTTACTTAGCGCAGGACCATTTAATATGGAGTCCGCTCCCAAACCAGATGCATTTTCATCTGTTTTATCTGCTCGTCTAAGGTTGTAGAGTCTCAGAGGATCCCACAATCACATGGAAGTGTCTTCTGTCTTAATATTTGTAGCCCACAATAAGAATAAAAATCAAAACCATAACTCATGTCGAGCTGGGGCTTTGACTTTAATCCTTTTGACTTTTATCTCAAGTCTTCACTCTGTTACTATAAATACAGTTTAAACCATTGTGAAAGGATCTTCATGCTTCTTTGTAAAAAATGGGGATTTGACAGGACTTTGTTTTACTGCACTAAGGGGTTTCTTTGTTACTGGCTTAACACAGAACATACTGTTATTTATATATTTAGTCTAGGTTAATTCTCTCTTTTTTTTGACATGCAAAATTGTTGTTGCTTTGAGAAGTGCTTTTTGATAGTTTCATCAGTTTGTTCTATAGGGAATGCTGCTGTTAAGATAATGGTTCAATGTATTAATTTGTTCCCTGAGTTTCCTTCTATTTGTTTTGTTCCTTACAATCTTTGTTTAGTCTCACTGGCACCTGAAAATAAATCTTAACAATCTTCAATAGCTTTGTGCTTGGTAACATGGCTGATTTATTTGCTTGTGGTTTAGATACATTCACACAGATAATGAATATCAGTGGGTTTTTTTTGGGGGGGTGGGTGGGGTTCAAGGTGACCTTTGGAAAAAATTTTAATGGCAAATTTGCCTCATTGTTGAGAAAAAAGCAGGCACATATTCCTTTATGCCCTAGCAGAGTTACTGAAGGTTTTAAGTAAATTGAACTTTTGTAAATCATACTGTATTAAAAATTAAGTAGGGGTTTATTAATTAAAGGAAATCTGTGTGAATCTTTTGCATAGTGAAGATTCTTTTGCATAATGCATTATATTCTAAATAAACTGTTAGGTTTTTATCAAATAAAGCTGAATGGTAATGGTAGCTGTTAAACTAGAAAACAATTCATAATTATTCATTTACTGGTTGCCTTGCCTTTTGTCTTTGTATTTTAGAAATAAATGTAATTTTTCAGGGGTGATAAACGTAGGGTAGAGCAGAGAGCATTGGTCTTGCTTTTGGCATTTTTTCACTGTGTTAGTGGTGCTTAGATTTTAGGTTAGGACCAGGCCTTTGTAAGAGCGAACATTTGACTTGTGATTTGGGGTAAGCCCCAAAGGTGTACATGAGCATAACTGTGAGAGTGATTACTGGTTTAAGAGACTGGCTGATGTGTTTGGCAAATGGAATTTTATTTTCAATAGCTTACATTTCATTTGGCTTGCTTCAGCTGTTTTCTGTGATTCACACATAGCATCATTTCTTTATGTCTGTATCATCATCTTTCTTTCAGATATGGAACCTAAATTTTCATTTTGCAATTTCAAAGATGGAAAAGAGTTAGCAAGCTCTGTGCCTCTCTAGGAAAAAAAGAGTTTCAAGTTGGAAAAAAAATAATGAGGGATGTGAACTTGGGGCAGTGTATAGGTTGTTAATTTTTTATTTCCTGCTGACATGAAAGAGAATTTTAAGAATTCTTTCTTAAGTTTTTCTCTCTTTGACAAATTCTTTGGTCACAGGTGAGCATATGGTAGCTTTTAGACTTGTAGAGTTATACCTGTAAAGGAATTTCACCACAGAACAACAAACTGATAAAATAATTCAGTTTAATTTTTAATAATGTAATCATTTACTATGTCACTGAAATGCATTGGAAATGTGAAGTTTAGTCCCTAAATATTCTGAGGGCTCCTACATAGCATATGGGTCAGATGCCAGGGGCAATCCAAACGTATATTCTGAAGAAGTGTAGAGTTTTGTGGGGGAGATGAGCGAACCTGGAGGGTGGCTGAGCAGACAGACACCATCCTTGGGCATTATCACATGGATGATCAAGAGGTGCTAGTTTATAGATTTACAGAAGGGAGAAGTTGACTGAAGAAGCTTGATTTGTCCTTGAAATATGAGTAAGATTAAACAGGTGATGAGAGAAACTCTCTAGGAAAAGAGAACTGTATGGACAAAGGTGTGGTGTTAGGTGAGAGGAAGTATTCAGGTGACAATGAACAGGCCAGTCTAGAAATCTCAGAAGACTTGAGGGAAACTTGCACTGCAATAAAGTTGAAAATTAGAGTGTGACTCAATTGGGGAGGGGTTCGAAAAGTCATTTTAAGATAGCTGGACATTGTAAGTTGTAGCATGGGGCTGATGGGGTAGTGGGGTAGTAGAAACACCTGGTGTACATACATACTCCCAAATGACTATTCCTTATAGAGAGGGGACTCCGTTACTTAGAGAATCTGAAACCAAAATTGATGTTAGAAATATTTTATTTAAGAAAACACAACTTTGTTCTGTGTCATAGCCTTCCAAATGAGGAAAAGTAAACATTAGTAAGTATTATACATTGCATTTGTAGAAAACATATACAGAGCACTCATTTGCTGAATATACTCCCTTGAGATCCGTGGGTAGCTGGGGTTTGCTCAGTAACTCATTCTCCTGGTGTGTGGTTTAATGATGTATCCAGTATCTTCACTTTGTTTGTAAGGAGCAGGGCTGGCCTAAGTCCTTTGAAAAATTATGTGCTGTCTGATATTTTAAAAATAATACAAGCATTTTAACTGATTAAATTTAACTGATTTGTTGCATGGAGGCATAGGGAGGATGCAAGCCTCCATCAGACTTACTGACCGTCTTTCAGATTGCCTGTCTTTCATTTCCTTCTCCCCCCATTTTTTTAAGCATCAAAACTTTGCATGGCTGCTGCTGCTGTTGTTAATTCATAATTTTAAATACACTCTCCCCCACCCCTGAGGTACTCTGGAGCAGATCCTGGCTCCTTCCTGGTGGGACTGGAAGGAGGGGCATCTGTATAGAAGGACTTTCCGCTATTTGCCAGCACTGAGAGCCTTGATTGTTCTGCCTTTGTCCCTGCACAGTTGGTAGCTGTGGAAATCTAGCCCTGGCTGAAACTTTCCCTGAAGAGCCCTTGGGGAACAAATAGAAACATTATATGATTAGCCACATTGTTTTCATTATTAAACAAATCTACATAAAAGGGTAGCAATTAACAGCTTTATCTGCCTGAACTTAGACACCTATCTCTCCTCTTCCCTCCCTAGTCCCACTTGAAACGGATAACAATTAACTGTTGCTGGTTTTAATGTCAGCAACTGACAACACCAAACTGGAAATAGGCACTTCTCCTGGTTGATTGACATGTAGCCCTCTGACACATTCTTATGTAGTTTTAGGGCAAATTCATGCCCTGGGGTTAGAGCCAAAGGGCTTGTCAGAACACTGACTTTAATAGCTGCAATATACAACTTAAATGACATCTAAGACCTTAGCTTCAGTGGATCTTTTAGAATCTGAGGAATTCTCCAAGGCATTGGAATTTATACTTTAATGGATAAGCTTAGAACTTGTAAGATTTTTGTCTAAGTATATAGATGTATAATTGACTTTATGATACAGTTGTTTATATCAGTTTATCTGTAACATACATTAGTCCATTAACTTAATGATTTTTAAAATAATTTCAAAATTGATTTTTTTTGGCAAGTGTTCTAATTTTTATTTTTAACTAATCCAACAGTTGATTTCTGAGTGTATGATTTATGACTTAAGGAAGGGAATGGGAGGGACCCTCTTCATCTTACTCAGAGGACAGATGGTATTTTCAGGATTTTGTTAACTTTCATGTAGTGAAACCTGTTTTAATGAATTCAAGAAATTAGAAATTGAAATTGGGTCTTTGGGCTTGTTTTCCAGCTTAGTCATGAAGAAGACATGATATATAGTGAGGCTGTTGGTTTTTCTTAATTTTTTTTTTAATGTCCGCAATAAATGGCTGCGCATGTAATTTGTGCGCGTATAGAAACCTTGTTGACATGGCTGCAGAACTAAGTCCATGTCTGGACCATCAGGATTCTGTATTCCCCACCACCACCCTCCCCTTCCTCCCCCTCCTTCCCATGCACACACAACACACACTCATTATTTGAAAAATTGTTTATAAGAAAATCTCCTTGCTTTAAGATATGTGTTGTCATATCTTCAAAATCTCACAATCAGGAATTGTCATTCCCGAAGTCCCTGTTTAGTCTACTTTGGTCCTCTTAATCTCTTCTGAGTCAATTCTGGAAATTCAGTTAAACATTCTGAATTAAACTTTGATATTTTACTGGTTTTCTTTGCATCACGATTGCTCTTTCCTGCTTGCTGTAGGGTCTCCTCTCAGTTTCCCTCTTCATGTTGCTGTATCTCAGAATTATGTCTCCCTCCTTTTTATTCTCAGTTTTCTCCCTCTCTTTGAGCAGTCTCACCCACTTCAGTGGCAGGTATCCCAGGACAAGACTCTAGCTTTGATTTTTTCTTTAAATTTGGATTTATACTAACAATTTTTATTGTTTATCACCTTGCACTATGGATATTCCAAACGACATTCATCCAGTTCAGTTAAACATTCATTGGTGACCTCCCACAAATGTGCAGTGCATTGGGTCCACAACAGGAAAGGATATCATTCCTGTCTGGAGGGCACTTACATGTATGAGCATAAATAATGTCTGTGAAGGGTGGAAATCCTAACTATAGCTCACATTTAGCTCCTCCTCTTTTCATTCTGTGTGTTTTACAGAGTGCTGACCTTCCAACTAATTCTGAACCTAATTTGGGTTTTCCAAATTTTACTTAGTGAAGCTGTATTAATCTTTCTCAAACAGATTTGATCTTACTGAATCATTCCTCTACTTATAGTTTTGTGATTACCTTTAAGTTGAAGTTCGGCAGGTCATGGGAAACTCAATTTAACCTTAGAAATCCTTTTTTAAAGGTGATATATGATTGTTCTCCCTAATAGTATCAAGAATTTAACATGTTCTATCTGTTATACATCACACCAACCTTCCCATCATGTAGTAATTTCTGCAGCCTTACATTTATTTTAAATTCTTTTAAAACACAGCAGTTATTTTTAATATGACATAAATTAATAACATTTTATTAACTTCCATGCTCAACTTTATTTCTCATATTGCATTCACTCTAAATTGCCTCCTTTAACAGCTTTTAAAAAAAATTAATTGAGGGTCTCTGGGTTCACAGGCTTTGCATTTCTGACATGTTTTTGTTTGTCTACCCCTTAAAAACTGTCCACACCTTAAAATTTTGATTATTAAGCTTTTGTGTTTTAAGTTAGTTCCAGACTCATATGAAGTTATAAGAATTAAGAAAAAGTCCTTCCTTCCTATTGGACTTAAGAAAAAGTCCAATCCTTCCTAATCATCCATACCCTTTCCCCCAATCCCCCCTGTTTTCATAATTTTAATCTTAATGTAGTCAAGATTGGGTATACAAAAAAAAAAAAAAAAAGATCAGGTGTACAAAGTGATCAGCCTTGGCTTTTAGGAAGTATTATCCATCAAATGTGTGGATTATAATTCAAAAATATTTTTATTCTCACAAAGTTCAGCTCATCTTCCATTAGAAAATAAATGGAAAAAGTTGGAAAAAATTAAGGAAAAAATTAAGATATTCTCTGTTGCTCTCACCTTTAAGTGATAATTTAACTAGTTATAAAAGTCTTAGTTGACAGTTGCTTTATCCTTAGTACATTGGAGATGTTTCTTCCTTATGTTTTTGCATCAGTGGTTGCAATGTCTTGTCTGTGATGAGTTTCATTGTTACTTTTTAAAGAAGTAATATGCTTTTTGTATCTGAGAGTGTTTACATGTTCTCTTTATCCTGAAGTTATGAAGTTTTAATGCTTTGTCTTAAATGTTTGTCTTTCTGTTATTATGCTTGGTATCTAGAGTTTACTTTTTAGTGTGTGCATTTAGTTGCTCAGTTGTGTCTGACTCTTTGTGATCCTGTGGTCTATTGCCAGCCAGGCTCCTCTGTTCATGGCATTTGCCAGGTAAGAATAGTGGAAATAGTTGCCATTTCCTTTCCATACTTTTCTTAAAGAGTAAACTTTAATTGTTGCCTTTTTATACTTTAAAATTTTAATCATGTTTTGGTATAGAACTTATATTGTCTTGTGTCCCCAGCAGGCCATGAATTCTTTGAAGTCTTCTAAGTGTTGCCACAGCATCTAATGGTTTAGTTTATGGGTTAGCAGTGATTTAAATACAGTGTAGAAAGGACTTCCCTAATATGGAACAGGATACAGCAGTGACTGTGCTGGCTTAGCTGGTCAGAATTGTGGATGGCAAGCAACAGAAACCACTTCTTGCTAACTTAAGTATAGAAAATTGAGATTTTTTTTGAGACCATAAAGTAGTTTATATAGTCATCAGGAAGTCATCACCTTCTTCTTAAAAAAAAAAAAAGGTTGGAAAAATCGGCAGAAATCAATAGAGGATGAGCAGCAGAAATACACACAGTCATGCTGCAAGATCAGTCTACTTGGACTGTGGCTGTGGACACCACTAGCACAATAATGGTCACCTGTGTGACTTAGTGCTGACATTGGACTCTGCTGTTTCATATGAATGTATTATAGTCTCCTCTGTCTTTGCATCCAAGACTCAAGATTCAAATTTACAGGCAGATGCATCTAATTGTCAGACTCTAGTTCCCAAGTCTATACCTTAGCTGCTGAAGACTGATGAGAAGGTGTATGTGGCCTCTTCACCACTGTAGTGGAAGCATCTATGTTTATATATTCATAGTGGCAATAAAGCCAACTGAAGATTAAAACTGAATGCCCCACCTCTTTCCATCACCTGCTCTCAGCAATTCTGCTCCCCAATTTTCTTCTCTCAGTGAAAGCCATCACCCTCTCTGTAGTTCCCCAAACCAGAAACCTTCTTGTCAGCATTAATGCCCTTTTGTATTTTTTTTCTTTTTATTCAGTAATCACTGAGTTATGCCAGTTTTATTTCCTTTTCTTCAAAATTTCAAATCCTTGTCTTTACATGCTACACGTATCCATTTCCACTGTAATTTATCTTGAGTCAGGCAGTGTATGGGTTTGGGAAAGAATATAGATTAATGACAGGCCTAAAAGTCAGGCAGATTTATGTTTGAGGCTCATTTCTGCCACTTACTATGTGTTTGACCTTGGGCAAATTATTTAACATCTCTCAATTTTAGTTCAATTGTCTATTAAATGGAATAATGGCATTACAGAGTGGTTGGAATATTTAAATAAGATAACGTGCATAAGGTACTTAAGTACAGTGTCTGACATTAGAAGGTGCCAGTTAATGTTTTGCCTGGTAGTTCCCATCTTCTCATTAAGTTGATACAACAACCTTGTAAGTGGTTTTACTGACTCCAGACTTGCTTCCACTCAGACTTATTCTCCTTATTACATCCACAGCTGCTTCTTTAAAGGTAGAACTGGTTCATGTTATCCCCTTGAGCCTGACTAAGTTGCTATAGGAAACAGATGGCATTATCTTATAATGAGTGATTAAAGAAAGTTAGGGCACAATAAAAGAAAAGAACAAGAGATAGACAAATCAGGGATATTACCAGTAGAAAGATATTACTATTCTTAGACTTGAAGGGCCAAGGAGACCAGAGAGCGGTTACTGCAGAGATGTGGGTTCTGATTATAGAAGGATCAGAAGTAAAACATAGCCAGCACCATCACCCTTGCAAGGGGGAGAAGCATGCTCATTGTCATTCTGATTCCACTCTCCTTCCATCTTCTGATCTCCAGTTGGTGCCTCCTAAGGCTGAATCCATGTATAAGTCAGAAGACACAGGACTTCCATTGAGGAAATTCATGGTTGTCAGCCTACTGGCATGAAGCTGAGTAGAGAAGAGTAAAAATTGAATCTGGAGCTGCTAATGGGGAATGCAGAAAACATCTCTTTTTCAAATACCTTTCAGTAGCTTCCCATGATTCTAAGAGCATCATGCCCCTTGTTTCAGGATCCTTCAGGTTTGTCCTTTGTATACATCTCCAGTTTCGTTGCTTGATTCTCTCACCATTGGCATTTTAAACACCTTAATATAAAAGTACTGTTAGATCTTTGAACTTATCATACTGCCCCATATTTTGTCTCAACTTTGTACATGTTCCTTCTCTTTGTAAATCTTCCCTCCCTCCCCTTCTCTTCGTTTTCATCTGGTAAATTCTTAACACTCCCTTCAGAGTTCAACTTCCTTTAAAAAGTTTTTGTATGTCCCCAAAGCACTTCATAGTTGGGACTGTTATTATAATTACTTGCTTACTTTCTTATTTATAGTTGTTTCCTGAGTACTTGATGTACTATATCAGGTTAAGAGGGTGCTGATTATAGTTGAATAAAGTGAATGAGTCAAAGGAGATTTTTCAGAGGAGCTTTTATAGCTAATTTTTAAGCTTTCAGAAGATCTGTAGAACTATAAAACTTATCTCTTCTTGACTTATTTCCATGTCATTGCTGAATTGTCATTGTACAGCCTAGAGAAGGGATCTGATTTTCTGAGACTCAGTTGGACAACTGATAGGTTTTGAAAAATCTGTGTGCACTGTCAATTCACTAGCCTCTTTTATTATTTTGGAATAATTTGTTGAAGTTAATGGCAATGAAAAAATATTCAATTCCTGCCATTAATATGCTATGTACCCTGTGAAAACAATAAAATATGGAACTTGACCTTTGGGAAATTAACATTAAAAAAAAAAACACAACCCTTGAAGCCCAAGAGATACTTTTCTGTAAATTTTAAGTTGCAAAGTTTAGGAGAAATTCAGTAACATAAAAGTAATCTTTTATGTTTGATTTTAGTAAGATACAATGATGTATCTTACTTTATAAAGGCTTTCTGTGACTTACAAAGCAAGAGAAGAATTATATAGTATATTTATTACAACACAGATTGGAAATGTTTACAAAGTAAATAATCGCCTTTATACATGTAAGTAAAATATTTATAAGGAGTTCCCTGGTGTTCATATAGTAAAGTGGTAAAAAATTCATCTGCCAATGCAGGACATATGGGTTCATTCCCTGGGTCAGCAAGATTCCCTGGAGAAGGAAATAGCAACCCACTTCAGTATTTTTGCATGAGTAATTCCATGGACAGCGAAGGCTGGTGGGCTACAGTTCATGGGTTGCGAAGAGCTGAAGAGTTGGACATGACTTAGTGACTGAGCATGCATGCAAAATATTTACAACTTGATGTCACAGTTTCCTTTTGAGAGTGTAGAAATCTGATATAATGATGAAACAGACTTTATATATCAGATATCATAAAATATTACTATTACTAAAGTAACTAATAATTAAAATAATTATTGCTAAAGTAATGACTAAAAATGGCTAATAAGAGTTTTTTTTAAATAATGCTTATTGGGTACTTATGTGCCTGATAGTACACTAATTTATTATATACATTATATTGTTTAATCCTAAATGCAAACCTAGGAGACTAAGTGCAAACCTATAGTGCAAACCTATAGCATAGTCCATCTTTTTTAAATGAAGAAATTGAGATTTAGAGTGCCAGTTTAGTTTCTCTCAGTTGCAAGTGAAATAAATTTAGCAAAAACTAGTTTAAGCAAAAAGTCCCACTTAACTGAGAAATCCAAGGGTGGAAGTCAGTCAATTGTAAGTGGTTATAGAGATATAGAGACTGTCATCAAAATATTTGCTTTCTCTCCATCTTTTATCTTTGTTTCTCCTTGGCTTAATACTGCAGCCAGGATCTGGTAGAAGTCTTGGTCAAGATAAGATGCTCATTGGCACCCCCGACCTGCATCCTCCAAGCATAAAAAGAACCACTTTCCCTGCTCCTCTCTTTATTACCATTGCTGTTATTTTAAATGCCCTCTCAGGGTAGTCTTTATTTTGTCCTACTCGACTGTTTTACTCATCTCTCAACAACAGCCGTGGCCAGGATCAGGTAGCATGATGGATTACCATGCAGCAATGACTTGGAGCAGAAGAAAATTATGCAAAAGCACCAATAAAAGGGAGATAGAAAGTATGCCAGAAAAACAAATTATACATGCCATTCCCTGTGCTTTCAGAGAGGGCGAATTAGCTTGCTAAGCTCGTCAGTAGAAGAAAGTGAAAGTTGCTCAGTCGTGTCTGACTCTTTGTGGCCCCATGGACAATACAGTCCATGGAATTCTCCAGGCCAGAATACTGGAGTGGGTAGCCTTTCCCTTCTCCAGTGGATCTTCCCAACCCAGGGATCAAACCCAGGTCTCCCGCATAGCAGGCTGATTCTTTACCAACTGAGCCACAGGGGAAGGCCATTCAGTAGTAGAGCAGTGATTAAAACCGACGTCTGGCCATGCTCAGAGTTCTAGACATTAAGCATATTAAAGTATGATACTTTTTTATTCCTTCTTCCCAGTATCAGTTTTATGATTATTTGTTTCACATTTTCAAGATGTTAAAGCCAAGACAGCCACTGCAAAAATTCTAAAGATTTCTTTGGAGCGTTTCCTCTGGAACTTACTTTCCTGATTTAGAGGCTAGATATTACAATGGATGGTTTCTGTTCTGTTTTTCCTCACAGACCAGTTTCTTTAAATAGCACTCTATATGAATGGTCTTTATATAATATTTATAGTTCAGCACCATTCATGACCTGAATTCACGAAGTATATAATAATTCTGGATGAGGCTTCCAGGTTCCTTCTGGATGCAAGTAAATACTTTCATTCACTGACTAAATGCCAAGATTTTTTCACAGGATCAATTGTGACCCTAAGAGAATGTTAGTTTAATGAAAGAGAGCAAACTTTTCTTCTCCCCAGCGTAAACCCTCACTCGTTTCTCTGAATATTGAGACGAGATCAGCATAAGATGGTGACTCCCTGTCTTATGTACAGTTCAGTGGCCATCATAATCTTACGGCTGCCACTTCTTATTTATTCATTTAACGGCATTTCTCTTCTAGAGCTTAAGTGAAACAAAAGTTGTGCTTAGAAAATTTCTTCTTCTCCTTCTCCCTTTTTCTTTCTCTTAGCCTTGTGGAAATTTAACCATCCCTTCTCAGTTTGGATGAAGGTTGATGCCACTGAGCTTTTTGATGTTTATTCACAGTCTGTTCTAGGCAGAGATGCTACTGTGAATAAAGAGAAAAACACACTTAGCCCACCAGGATCTTTAACGAGGAAATGAGAAAAGTAAAAATAAAACACTATTAAGTATAAACAAAAATACTATCTGACTCCTGTTCTCCTCCTTCCTCCAATTTTTAGATATCTGTTTTTATCACTTTTAGCTAATGCTGTCTTCACAAACCAAGTACTAGTAATTAAATGGGAATTGAAGGACTATCAGTAGGAAAAACAAAAATCAATGAGCAAATACAGATATTGCATTACCTTTTAGTCTCCTAATGACTGTTTTAGTTTTCTTTGTTCCAGAACTCACTGTTAAGTGAGTTCAGCTTATTGGTGGAGAATGCAAGATTCATAAAGTTATTTTCATTCATTAAAAGCTTCAGTGGAGAAGGAGGCCCTTTAAAAATTTGTTTAGTTTTCCCAGTCCATTCTTTTCATGAATTGTTTCTTATTTTCCTGGTGTAGATGATAGCCATAGGCAGCTTTTCAGAAAAAAGCAACTTGAAGCACATTAAAGGTATCATCCAGAAAGATGAATGATAAAGGAACAATAGTAGGACTTTGAGGAAACTTAGTGTTTTGTTTTAATTTTTTTTCTGTGTGTTTTGAAAAAGCACTTGATCCTTGAACACCACAGAGGTTAGGGGCACTGACCATCTACACATTCAGAAACCTATATAACTTAGAGTTGGTGCCCCCTACCCTCAGTTCCTCTTCATCTGTGGTTTCATATCAATGGATTCCACCAGCTATGGATCGTGTAGTACTTATTGTTGAAACATCTGCCTGTAAGTGGACCTGTGCAGTTACAACCAGTGTGGCTCAAGGGTCAGCTGGTTTTCAGTTGTGTCGGAGAGACTCAAAGAGATGAAAAGATAGTTTTCTACTACTTATATTTTAAAATTTCTTCCTTCAATTTTGATGAATGGTTGACTGGCTCTTTCATTATAGGCAGTAGATTGGCACAGGGCGACACTTATTGCCCCTTGAAGTAGGTGTTACCAGGTGCATGGTCTTGTTCCCTCTAGCCAGGGTTTGATTCAGCTTTTTTCTTTCTTGGATGTGTTAATCACAGAAGCTGGTAACAAGATGAAATTTCAGACACCCTGCTTCTAGCTTGGACGTACAGATGCGAGTGAGGAATCAGCATTTGTTTTAATCCACCAAGATTTGGGGGTTGGTTTTTACTGTTTTGTATCCCTGCCTCCTGACAGATACAGTTCTGATAGCAACTCGGGATGTTTTTGTTCCAGGCCACCCTTTCCCTTTGTTTATGAGACAGTAAATGCTTAATTACATGCTTAAGAGGTAAGTAAAGCAAACAAGGTTAAGTCCCTGTTTTCTTCTTCATTACATTAAACTGCTTTGTAAAATCACCCTATCTTGTAAAAAATACCTTTGATATTTGTCAAACCAGAAACCAGTAGAGGATTTTCATTGCAAGGAAAATTTGTTTCTATTCTCTCTAAAGATAATTCTGTTTATGTTTTTTCTTGATTAAAAAAAAAAATGCTTTCCCTTCCATCTGTCTACTCAAGAGGACAGATTTCTGACCAGAGAGAGTGAAACAATTACTGTTAACAAGGAATTGAGTTCCAAGATAGTTGCAGAGATAGAAAAAGGGCCCCTGGACATTTTCAACAAGTGCAGGTTCCCAAGTCCAGACAAAGTGTGTTCCTCATTGCAAAGGTATGACCAGATTTCCACACCATTGAGGAGAGGAAAGCAGTCACTGCAGTAACACCTCCTCCTTTCTTCTTCTTTCTCTCTCTCTCTTTTGGCCTAGAGGAGAGCTGGTGGAAAGGGGCGCCCCCACTCAGGGATTATATTTCCCAGTCTGTCTCAGAGCATCCTGTCTCCATTTCCCGTCCATTGAGGGCTCGGTCACCCTCCGGCCGTTTCCCACCAGTTTTTACTCTTTCTAGGTACAGCACACAGAAACTCTTGACAGCTGACAGACTCCCCATTGAGCCCTTACCTTTTCATGTAGGAAAAGGGGGAGAAAATGAAGAAAACTTGTCTTGAAAGCCTGCAGATTTTCATACCCAAGGAATGTGTTGACCATATGCATCTTAAACCAGACGAACAATGTTTGTTCAGCCCTTCAACTTGCCAGTGTGCAGACCTGTCTATTCTGTGCTTGGAAGCAAAAACTCCAAACCAGATTTTCCAGACGTTTCTACCAAATAGCAGTGGAGTTGTTCATGCACAGTCCCTTACATGTTAAATTATATTTTTCATTATGGCATAATTTATCTGTAGGAGACATTGATTTTCACAATGAATTCCTTATCTTCAAAATGTCTTGGCCTTTATATGGAAGTGTAGCTACTCCATTTTAATTATTATAGGCAAGGCCATGACTGAATCGTTAGGGTTACAAAGTAGACTTTCATCTTCTTATATGATTTCCCAGTAACATGAAGAGGATGCGTTTTGTGTTTATCTTCCTTTTGCGCCAGGTGGCTGGGATATTCCAGAGTTTGTTCTGTCGGTTCTCTATACCTGATGGCAGGTGTAGTTAGCGCTTAAAACCTGAATGTCAGGGTAGTTAGCAGAACTCTCAAAACTTTTCCTACAGATCGTTTCCTCAGGGAGAATTTGATTCCTTTTGAGCCTAATATCTACTGCCCATAGTTGAGTGTATCTAGGAGAAAAACATCTGGCCTAATTTATATTCGGGCATAATTCAATAATGCTAAATCACAACTTACGGGAAAAACCTAACTGAGACTTCATAAAAGCACTAATTTAGAGTTGGTTAATAGGTAACTCTTATTTGTATTTCTTTCAAAGGGATAGATATTTTGATCATATTGGAACTCATAATTTTTCTTCATTCTGACTTCTAAAGGTGGCATTATGGTATAATGAGCTTGCAGCCTGGTTGTATGCAAAACTCAGCTGGTAAAGTCAGGACTGAGGAAGGCTAAAAAGCAAATAGGGACTATCTGATTTCATAAAGAATCTTTTGTTGGCAAAGGTAAGTTTTAATGTTCCATTGCCTCCTTAAAGAGACTCAGCCTATACTTCATATCAACAAATATGGGCTGATTGAAACCAGTTCTGTTTGCTTTGTGCCCTGATAAATATGGCCTTCATTCCTCTGGCACGTAGTTTAAGACAGGACCAGAAAGGAGGGTTGGATGGAAAATTGGAAAACTTGGCTAATTTTAAGGTAGGTAATACATCAAGTAGAATATTAAAGTAATTGCCCCAAGAATGTATTTAGAGTAAATTGTATTGCAGATATTTTAATTATATCTTAATTACTTGAGTACAGTAAATCTGGTGGGAGATCTTTGACTTGGCTTTTAGTATAAATAGTTATGGTAGATTTTTATGCATGCTTTCATTTACAGACAGGAAAGCACATATCACCGAAACCTTTGGTCTATAGAAGGCCTGTAGCTTATATCACTAAAATATTGGTGTACCTGCTTCATATTTTTAAATGTTGGCCCTCTTTCTGAAGCCTGGGATTCAGAAATTCTTTTAACTGTTATTCATCAGAGTGGAGTTCTGGGTAAAGACTTCTTATTGTGAGAATTATTTATAGCTTTGCCTGGAGAGTTCCTAATTTTATACAATTGTTTAATCTTTTAACTATTGTCTCTGGATGATCAAAGTGCATGCCTGACAAAGGACTAACTCGGAATTTCTGAGTTTTATTTGGTTAAGAATTGGGGTTACGAGTGAAAAAGAAGTAAGTTTTCATAACAGCTATTCTACTATTGAGAGTCTTCCCAGGTGGCTTAGTGGTAAAAAATCCTCCTGCCAGTGCAATAGATGCAGAAGACTTGAGTTTGATCCCTGGGTCAGGAAATCCCCTAGAGGAGGAAATGGCAACCCCACTCCAGTATTCTTGCCCGGAAAAACCCATGGACAGAGGAGCCTGATGGGCTATAGTCCAGGAGGTCACAGAGAGTCAGATGCAACACAGAGACGAAACAACAAAACTTCAGTATCTGCAGAAATAGAATGTCCCCCCGTTAAAATCAAGGTAGAGAAGAGTATTTTTCAAAAGAGGAGAGTAATATGTTCACAAAAAACACGAAGTCTAATACATCACTTCTTCCTTACCATTTATTTATCTTGTTTTCATTCATTAGGTATACGTTTTTCCATGTGCCAGGTAATTGGATATAAAGCAATGACCAAAAAAGAAACAAAATACCATGATGACCATAATTACTTCCACAGACTCTGACTTATAATATCATCACTGGAATAGGATAGGGAAGGGTCATTTCTATGTAGACTAAACTAGCATTTTGAATCGATTAAAAAGACATGGGTTAGTCTCCTTTGTAAGTCATTTCTAAATAAATTTGATGCTTCCCACCCTCCCCTCCTCAGCAATAGTAAACCAAAGGATGAGTGTCTCTAGAGATGATGGTGGCGTGTTTTATTGCATTTCATTTTGGCGTATGTGTGTGTGTTTGGTAAATATTTGTTAAATCAATGAATTATTGAGGAGATGATGCTGTTGTTTAGCTCCAGTGAGGAGAAGAGTCACTATTAACTGTGACAAAGCATCATTGTTTTTGTCATTCTTCAACATTTAAGAGGTCAGAATCAAATAATCCCATATAACAAAGTCATTTTCTACAATTATCTCAAGATATATTCTGCAACTAATTCCTTCTGGCAGCTGCATCTGGATGCTGTGTCATTTCAAGCTAGTCTATAAGGATAACACTGAAGAATTCTGACTCAGATTGAATGATGAATAATGTTTGCTTTGGAAAAAATTCAATATACCTGCATTTTATTTTCTCTACTGTGCTTTACAGTAGAGGGTATATAAATGTGTCTGCTGTTGTTTGAATATTCATTTTTATTTTGTTTTGAAATTGATTTTAAATTAGTTAAATATTATATAATTTATATATTTTTCCATTATATGTTTTATGATATAAAGATTATCTTAATATACAATTTAAAGATTATGAAAGTAATTTGTGCTTCTAAATACAACAATATTTTAAGAATATGAAATTTCCTCCTTCAGCTTTTGCTTTTTTGCCACTCTCCAGGGTAACAATTGTTAGATGTTGGATACTTTTATCTGGTGTGAATGTGTGTGTGTGTGTGTGGGGGGGGAGGTTGTGGGTGTATTTGTATGTGCACCACATGTACTTGCATATATGCCCCTTCTGTATGCATTATTTTTCAGCTTGCTTATATTTTTTACTCATCACTTTCTAGTGGATATCCTTCCAAATCAGTACATGTTTTCCTTCTAATGTCTGTGTTTTATTTTGTGGGATGTATGTGCCTTCATTATTTAACCTTCCCTCTCTTAGATTGTATTTTTTTAAAAACAATTTTAGAATGATGTTTTATTGCATATGCAGGATGAGCTGAGGATTTCTGTATGATAAATACCTAATGATAGACTGAAAGTGAAAGTTGTTCAGTCGTGTCCGACTCTTGGGTAGCCTTTCCCTTCTCCAGGGGATCTTCCGAGCCAGGGATCAAACCCAGGTCTCCCGCATTGCGGGTAGATTCTTTGCCAGCTGAGCCACAAGGGAAGTGCAAGAATACTGGAGGGGGTAGCCTATCCCTTCTCCAGTGGATCTTCCTGACTCAGGAATCGAACTGGGGTCTCCTGCATTGCAGGTGGATTCTTTACCAGTTGAGCTATCAGGAAAGTCCAGAATGATAGATTAGATTTGAAAAATGGGACCACTTACCTTGCTACATTTTCATAGTACTGTTCAGTACCCTCCAACTAAGTTTGGACTTTTTGCTACAAGGTATCATATTGTGGTGGTGAAACACTTGGAGTTCAGGAGCATGAGTTTGAATCTCCCCTCTGCTTGTGGCTTGGGACTAGCCTGGAATGAGCAATTTAATTTATCTGTACCTCAGTTTACTCATGTACAGAAAAATAATACCTACCTTGATTGGTGACTGTGAAAACTAAATATTTTAATGTAAGTCAAGTTCTTATAAAAGTGTCTCATGCGTTTTTATTAAAAATTCTTCCCAGTATTATGTAAGTACTATCTGCTATTGTTAACACGAGCACCGTGTAAGGATTCCCAAGATAAGGAAACGTTGGGTCTCAGCTGATTGCTCCTTCATAATGTTATGCTGAACACGGACCTTGACCAGAGACCTCCATATGGACTGGTGTTTATTCTCCTACGTGTGGACAAAAATATAAATTAAACTTCTTAATTTTCATATTATCTTATTCTGCTGCTGCACGTCTGCTTTTCAGAGTCGTCATATCTATCTGTAGTGCGTGCATGCTAAATCACTTCAGTCATATTGCCCTCCAGGCTCCTCTGTACATGGGGTTCTCCAGGCAAGAATACTGGAGTGGGTTGCCATGCCCTTCTCCAGGGGATCTTCCCAAGCCAGGGATTGAACCTACATCACTTATATCTCCTGCGTTGGAGGCAGGCTCCATACTATTAGCGCCACCTGGAAAGTCCATCTACCTTTAGCAGTAAAGTATAAATAAACTCCAAGTTGTCATTAGGGTATATACTTTTTAACTTAATCATATTAGATCTTGGGAATACTGTCTACCTAATTAGACTCAAGCAGAGACATTACTTTGCCGACTAAGGTCCGTCTAATCAAGGCTATGGTTTTTCCAGTAGTCATGTATGGATGTGAGAGTTGGACTGTGAAGAAGGCTGAGTGCCGAAGAATTGATGCTTTTGAACTGTGGTGTTGGAGAAGACTCTTGAGATTCCCTTGGACTGCAAGGAAGTCCAACCAGTCCATTCTGAAGGAGATCAGCCCTGGGATTTCTTTTGGAAGGAATGATGCTAAAGCTGAAACTCCAGTACTTTGGCCACCTCATGCGAAGAGTTGACTCATTGGAAAAGACTCTGGTGCTGGGAGGGATTGGGGGCAGGAGGAGAAGGGGACGACCGAGGATGAGATGGCTGGATGGCGTCACTGACTCGATGGATGTGAGTCTGAGTGAGCTCCGGGAGTTGGTGATGGACAGGGAGGCCTGGCATGCTGCGATTCATGGGGTCGCAAAGAGTCAGACACGACTGAGCAAATAAACTGAACTGAACTAAACCCATTTCAGCGTTCTTGCCTTGAGAATCCCGGGGATGGGGGAGCCTGGTGGGCTGCCGTCTATGGGGTCGCACAGAGTCGGACATGACTGAAGTGACTTAATAGTAGTAGTAGTAGTAGTAGTAGTAGTAGTAGTAGTATATTTTTGAGCTTCCCTAGTGGCTCGGACAGTAAAAAAAAATCTGCCTACAGTGCAGGAGACTTGGGTTCAATCCCTGGGTCTGGAAGATCCCCTGGAGAAGGGCATGGCTACAACTCCAGTATTTTTGCCAGGAGACTTCCATGGACAGAGGAACCTAGTGGGCTACAGTCCATGGGGTCACGAAAAGTCAGACACAACTGAGCGACTAAGCACACACACACATTGTATTTTTATGTTATGCTTAGATTTTGTGAGAGACTCAGCAATATGAACTTATGTATGTTCTGTGTTTGCTATTGTGAAACTCTCATTGGGGATCCTGCCTGTTACCACCCAGTGCCTCTATGAATTTCACTTGGCACGATCCTCTTAGTTTAGGGATAGGAATCTTTATCTTCTCTGACAAACCAGTGTTTCTTTCATGAAGCTAATAGGACTTAACTGGCTGTTTGTCTCTACATTTTAGCTGCCTTAGAATTAGTACCGTATTCTAGGTCAGAATCACAGCAGCTTGATCACAGGGCATGATTTCCTAGTTTTCAAATATTCCCTATATTTTCTTCTTTAAATTAGTGCTTATTTCTAAAAAGAATGTATAATAAAGTAATAGAGAGGTTATATCCTATGTTTTAGATGAGATAAGAAATGATAAAATATGAGCTTGACAAACAAGATACTGAGAAAAATCTACAGATATGATCAGGGGTGCTGCTCATAACCGTGGGGAAAACCAGGGAGAGCAGGGGCGTAATTTTCCAAGAGCTGAAGCACTTTGTGACCGTGTGACTTTGGGAGAGTCAAATGAACATGCCTGCATTTTAGTTGCCTCCCCTCTCGTAAAATGAGGGTGTTACTATTTCCCATGATGATAAAGTGGTGGTTGTGAGGATCAAGTAAGCTTGTATTTATGTTAGAACAGAATTTGATGCAGGGTAGCTATTGGGCATTTTCTATTGTTATTATTATAAAAGAAGAAAAAGAAAAACTTTTTGAAATTACAGACTGTAGAGCTTTATCTCAACTCTCAGTAAAATTCTACAGAGCATTATTAAACAGAAATGGAAGTAGTGATCCCTGGAAGGCATTATGGATTCTCTAAGTTAATTCATGTCAAACTAAATTAATTTATTTTTGATAGGATTATTAGACATACAGCAGGAGGATGCGCCTGGTGGAGCTAAATTTCAGCCAGTCATTTGACGTATTCTCTTATGGGACTCTTTTAAAACTGATGGGCAAATATGAACTGGGCGATAGTTTAATTAAATGAATTTTTAGCAGATTGAGCTTCTATAGGCAAATTATACTGATTGGCTCATCAGTATCATTTTGAAAGGAGATCCCAGTGGCAGCCACGTGGTTTGTGGCTTTGTTTTTCCTTGCATTAGTCTCCTGTCAGGAATAACTTGGAGGGATCCGTCAAATCATGCTTGTCACGTGTGTGGATATCACAGAATAAAAAGGGAAACTGAACAGTTGGACCAGGGAATAATGATTCCAAAAGAAGTTTGGAAGCTTGGATGAACAACCTGCACCTAAAAAGATGAAATTTAACTCAGATAAATATTTCTCCACTTTGTGGATAAAGCAAAATTTACCTGTTACCTTAAATAATCAGATATTAGAGAATAATAGGATTTCAGAGCCTGAAAAAATGGATTGAAACAAACCCTAGTGCATAAAGATACATTTCTGTCTGGCGAGTTTGGAAAATATACCACAGAATTAGGCATGTGGTTTCAGAAGCAAATGTTGAACGATCTGGAAGTTTTAGTTGATTGACAGTGTGAGGACTGCTGAAAAAGAGCAAGTGTTCTGCTAGATTGTATTAATGTAATTATATGAGCTAGAGAAATGGAAGTAATAGGTTTACTATACAGATTATGTTTCAATCAAACTACATTTGGAATATTTATCAATGGCATTTAACTAATTTAATTAGGATAGTTCTTAAAGACGTGAATTACAGATGACAATAGCAAATTCAAGAATATTCAAGGAAGGATGATTTGGGAGGTAGTCTGCAAGCTATTTTATGTGAGGATGGATGGAAGAAACCAAGGATCCATTAGCCTGAAAATAAAAGGCTGGGCCTTTCCAGGTGACGCAGTGGTAAAGCATGCACCTGCCGACGCAGGAGACCTGGGTTCAATCTCTGGGTCAGGAAGACCCCCTGGAGAAGGAAATGGCAACCCACTCCGGTATTCTTGCCTGGGAAACTCCATGGAGAGAAGGGCCTGGTGGCTACAGTCCATGGGTTTGCAGAAGAACCGGACACAACTTAGCGACTAAACAACCAAAGGGAGGCTGGGCCCCTAATAGTTTTTTCAAACAGCATTATATCATGTGAATAAATTATTGGATCCCATTTTAATTACCCGTAACACAATTACCTTACTTTAGGCTTCCGTGGTAGCCAAGTAGTTGTAATTGAATATTAAATATTTGTCACATTCAAAGGCAAAAACCAGGACTACATAGCAGAAGTAATAGGAAAGCGGAATTTTTGCTTGATACCCAGAAGAAACATTTTAATAATCAGTAGGTTCTGAATAGGCCATCTGCAAATTTCTGTGGTATAAGAGTATTTCTTCTTCATTTAAGAGATGTCTGACTTTTTAAGACAGGTTTCATATGTATCTCCAATTAAATAGATTAATATTTTTCTTTTACATTTTTTTGAACATTGTGGAAATTCCAGGTCTCTCACTTGTGTGTTTTTTTTCTGTGTGTAAAAGAAATGTCAACTGTTTGTCGAGCTTAGAAAATTACTGACGTAGAACAAGCTTGCCAAAATCCCACAGGAAATTAGAAGTCATCTCTCAGTTGCATAGAAATTTACCTGCAGATTTAGTTAGTGGTCACTGTCTGAACTGTTCCAGGCTTCAGAAAACCATCTCTGTACTCTGAGCCCTGCTCAGGTTTTATGAAGCTGAGCCACCAAAATAATTTTACTGTAAGACAGAATTTCCTTCTGATGGACATTCTATAATACTGTAGATCATAATTGCTAGAAAGTTCATCTTTAAGTAAATGTTGTTGGAAGTAAGTTGCCGCTTCTGGTATTCTCTATTTTTGCTTGATTTGTAACACGAACACAACTGGATAATTTGTCCCCAAAGGGTGCTTTTCTTCCTAGATAACAGAGCAGTGTCTGAAAGAGTGCCCTAGTGGATAATCCCTCTTGTTGAACACCGGGAGGAAGACTTTGGGTTGGTGAAAGCAGATACTGGGTGGTGCAGGTTTACATCTGAATCCACAGGGAATAAACTTGACCATGATCAGGGATGGGGTTGGCGATATGTGTCTAACCTGATTTGTAGAAACCCTAGTGCAGTTTAGGCAGGAAATTGCAAAGAAAGACTCCACCTAATGTCCATTATTATTATTATTATTATTTTTTCTGTAGCTCCCTTCTTTGTGTTGAAAAGATTCATGTTTCTAAGCTGTGCTCAAAGGAGGCAATTTTCCCAGCCAATAGTATTTAGCTAATGTTTACTAACACATGTTGTAGTAGGCAGTCATTTGGCATCCGGAAATAATCAGTGCTTTACACTCAAGCTCCCATTTAGTTCTCACAATATTTTTCTAAAAAAGAAAATGAAGAAACTGAGTTCAAGGAGGTTAAATATCTAAGATCAGACAGCTAGTGAGTAGCAGTTCCTGGTTTATCTGACTTCCTTGTTATGCTATCAAAATTCCTAATGTGCAGCAACTCAAAACTAACTTGGTCTCCATCGAAGCCTGCTTAATGATGCTCTAATCTGATGCTACAGACGTGAATGAGGATCAAGGTCTTTGATCACACAAGCCTTGCAGTGTCCCTGGAAGAATATCATTAAACAGATAATGCTAATTAAGGACAGCTGTGACAGGCGCTGCCATGGGAAAGTACAGGTTAAACCGTTATCTGAGAGTTCAAGGAAATATCTGATTTGTTCTGAAGTGGGAGATTGCTGACAGGGGCATGATGAGCTGGATGGCGCGTATAATGTCTTGACTCCAGGCCCACGGTTTCTATGAGAGCCTTGTGCTCAAGATGAGAAGCAATTTAACTTAGTAGAAGGAGCAGACTTCTCTTGGCTAGACCCATTGACTTCCTACTGCCAGGTCTCAGAGACTCTATCTTCTTGGACACCTTTTCTTGTAGGTGAAGTTGGCCTGACTCTCAAAGCTTTTATAACAAAATTTTGCATCTTTTAAGTCACACATTCACAGATACTACTACAGCATGCGATTTCCCCATAAAATGCAGGGAAGTAGAGTAGAAAAATTGTGGGGGTCATCTTTGGGGCTTCCCTGGTGGCTCAGTGGTAAAGAACCCATCTGCCAGTGCAGGAGATGCAAGAGACACAGGTTCAATCCCTGGGTCAGGAAGATCTGGAGAAGGAAACAGAAGCCCTCTCCAGTATTCTTGCCTGGGAAATCCCATGCACAGAGAAGCCGGTGGGCTACTGTCCATGGGGTTGCAAAGAGTCAGACACGACTTAGCAACTGAACAACAACAGAGTATAATTTTTATACCCTTAACTAGTAACCACATATGTTAGAAGTGAGAACCATCTCATTGAGGTATAGATATTGGGCGCTGAGCAAGGTGCTATCACTTTTTATGTGATTCATTTTCTCACCTAAATACTACCAGCCATTGAAATTCATGTCTCATCAAAATGACATGGATCTTTGAGATTTCTCAAGAAGAGTGGAAATAGGGAATGTCAAATATATGAAGGCAGGAGGA
Source organism: Ovis aries (assembly GCF_016772045.2). Taxonomy (NCBI): domain Eukaryota; kingdom Metazoa; phylum Chordata; class Mammalia; order Artiodactyla; family Bovidae; genus Ovis; species Ovis aries. The sequence continues at coordinate 23,932,434 of NC_056076.1, read as the reverse complement.
GAAGGGGAAGACAGAGGATGAGATGGTTGGGTGGCATTGCTGACTTGATGGACATGACCTTGAGTAAGCCCCTGGAGTTGGTGATGGACAGGGAAGCCTGGCGTGCTGCAGTCCATGGGGTCACAAAGTGTAGGACACGACTGAGTGACTGAACTGATATATATAAATCCAGGAGTCTATTGTAATACAAGTAAAACCTCTGGAGACTTAGCAGGGACAAGGTATCTAATATATATTAGCTGCTTTTATTGTATTTAAACATTGTCATCATCAATATTATCATGTGTGCAAGTCCTGTCCTTCTACAAAGTAGCTTTATGAGCTTGGACCAATTACCTCACCTCAGTGCATTTCAGAGGAAGTTAATCCTGTCTCTCCTATGCATTTCACTGAGGTGTCAGGGTCAAATTATATATATATATAAATATAAATCATATATAAGCAAATGAAATAATATATGTTGTAAGTCAACACTCTTTGATTGTAGAGAGCTATATAATGGTTTATTGTTATAACCTCTGAATCATTTACTGAATACATGAAACCTTAAATAGCTAAACATTTTAATGAACTGTCAATATGATTTAAAGGAAGATACTTTAATGTTTGAGAAAGATTTAAACCTGTATCATCAATGTGACTGTATTAATAAATTGTAGAAGTCATTTTATTGCACAGTTAAATAAATAAGCTCAGAAATTTTTTTTTCAGGGCCTGAAGGACCAAGACTTTTACCTTTAGATGAACACTGGTCTAATATGTTTATCTTCAGTTCAGTTCAGTTGCTCAGTCATGTCCAACTCTTTGTGACCACATGGACTGCAGCATGCCAGGCTTCCCTGTCCATCACCAACTCCTGAAGCTTGCTCAAACTCATGTTCATTGAGTCGGTGATGCCATCCAGCCATCTCATTCTCTGTCGTCCCCTTCTCCTCTTGCCTTCAGTGTTTGCCAGCATTAGGGTCTTTTCGAATGAGTCAGTTTATCGTAGGGTACTGGAAATGACTTTTCTGGGTAAGCTTTAAAATGTTTGACATATGGACCAGAAAAGTGCTGAAAGATTGAACCTAAGACAGAAATCATTCTTAGCATGGCCTGTGTCCTCAGTGAGTCAGCAAACATCCCTTTCCTTCTCTTTCTATATTGCTATCTTTTTTTGCAGATTTTTTTTTTTCTCTTCATATGGGGCGTGTAGAAATCTGGGGAAGAGCAGTCTGAGATAGACTCTTGTCCGTCGTGTCTCAAAGTTGCATAAATGTACGTGTCTTTGAGATAGGCTCTGATGTAGTTGGGCTTCCCAGGGGGCGCTAGTGGTAAAGAACCCATCTGCCAATGCAGGGGATGTAAGAGACGTGGGTTTGATCCCTGGGTCAGGGAGATTCTCTGGAGGAGGCTATGGCAACCCACTCCAGTAGGCAAGAGTGTGAGAGTGGTGGGCTACACTCCATGGGATTGCAAACAGTCAACCACAAGTGAAGTGACTTAGCATGCATGCCTACAGGCTGATATAAATAGCCACATCAGTAAGGAAGGTGACATCCAGTGGGTTGTTTACCTCTGTTCTGCACCTCTGTTCATGCCCTCTGGAAAATGCAAGAGAATCCATTGTTAGGGAGGCCATTGATAGTATGTGTGCTTTGTGTCCTTAGCCATGGAAATTCCACTTTGGTTTGAGCAGTGCTGAGCCTGCAACCTGTTGGGAGTAGCAATGCAGGGGACAGAAGATAGTTGAAAATTGAAAGGACTTTAGTTCATGAGAAGGAAGTATGAGAGGCATAAGATCCAACTCTTAGGGAGACAAAGTCAAGTGGAATCACAAATGTAGCTCTAACACAGAGCAATTTGTTTTACAAAGAAAGAAAGGGCATCTTATGTAAAGATTGAACACTGTGACAGACTGATTTGTATAGAAGAGACAGTGATATCTGGCCAAAGGTTTCTAATTACAGCCTTCTCTTGGCAGCCTTCTCTCGGCTAATAACTCTAGCTACAGATTTTCTTCGGGAAATGGCAGTTTTAGGGGCTTGTTTTTGAGGAAATAAATTATAAAACAGCTCCATTTTCAGCAAGAAATTTTTTTGAAAGGGACTAGAAAAGATCATTTTTTAGCCAAAGTAAATAATGTAGGAAAAAGAAAACATAGAACTATTGGAAAGGAGACACAATACATAGTTTTTGTAGAAAATGTGATTTTATACTTCTGTGCTATTAGAACTATTAAGAATTCAATTAGCTGTTCATATAGATAATAATTACCACAGCTCAGTGGCTTTTGTGTGTAGCAATAAAATGTGAAAATATTTTATGAAAAAAGTATATTCAGAGTTGCAGCCCAAAATATAAAGCACTTAATAAAAAGCCTATTACAGTTTATAAAATAAAACTCAAACATGGAACAATGTGTGTACATTGCCTGAAAGTTTAATTAGAATGTCTCATTTAATTCCAATCTATGTTTCATTTAGAAGTATAAAGAAGTGAGCAATGAAAAATTTAAGAATAATGAGAGCCATGTCCTATCCAGAGAGTGAAGTGTGCTGTAATGTCACAGCAATTTAAACAGGGTGGTGCTGGCACAGGAATTGACTGAAAGTCAGGGCAACATAGGGGCTTCCCTGATAGCTCAGTTGGTAAAGAATCTGCCTGCAATACAATAGACCCGGTTCGATTCCTGGGTCCGAAAAGTCCCCTGGAGAAGGGATAGGCTACCCAATCCAGTCTTCTTGGGCTTCCCTTGTGGCTCAGCTGATAAAGAATCCGCCTGCAATTCGGGAGAACTGGGTTTGATCTGGATTCCCTTCGGTCTGGCCTGGAGAGAATTTCCATGGACTGTACAGTCCTTGGGGTCACAAAGAGTCAGACACGACTGAGCGACTTTAACTTCACTTCACAGGGGAACATAGCAGGACCTCTGGGTGAGCCCCAGGGACAGTGGTTTGCAGTTCATTTCAGAGACCAGAAAAGTTCCCAGAAGCGCCTTTGGCCATTAGAGGGAGTAAGTGCTGGGGGTTCTGAGCACTCTCATCACTACCTCAGCAACAGCTTTGCTTTGCATACAAAGTCCCTTCAGTCCTGTCTGACTCTATGCGGCCCCATGAACTGTAGTTCACCAGGATCCTCTGTCCATGGGATTCTTCAGGCAAGAATACTGGGATGGGTAGCCATTTCCTTCCCTAGGGGAATCCTCCCTATCTAGGGATCAAACCCAAATCTCCTGCATTGCAGGCAGATTCTTGACCATCTGTGCCTTTTATATTGGGTTTCCACATTTTTATGTTGTTTTCACATCCAGAAGCATTTTCATTGCCCTAATTGTAATATATGGCAGGAGATGCCTCACTAACCATAAACCATAAACTGGCTTATGAAACAAATTGTGTTGGGGAATCTTGACCTATATTAATAGTAGGTGGGGGCTTAAGTTAATTATTCACAAGGCTGCAAACAGATGCATTCTGGATTGATTGAGGGATTAAAAATGAAAGCATAAAATACAAGAAATATTTGTAGATAATTACCAACTCTCTGGATAAAAGGAATATCTAAACATAAGAGCAGGTAAAGCCACAATGGAAAAGTCACATAAGTAATTATGTGAAAATAGAATACTTTATGTGTCTTCATAAATATTCAAAAATAAGTAACATAAAGAATACAAATCTGTTATCAACATGCCCAATAGTGAATATTATTCTAATATATAAATAGCTTTTTACACATTAGTAAGAAAGAGATATCCCATATGGTATTCATTTGAAAAAAAAACTTTGTTCTCATTAGTATTTACAAAAGTATAATTAGAGTAACAATGAATTACAACTTATTTGACCTACCAAGTTGGCAAATATTGTGAAAAAGATAATATTTAATCCTGGCAAAGTTGTGGAGAGAGGCAGGTTCAGTTCTGCTTGGTGAGTGTATACATTGTTAAAATATTTTTCAAACAGTTGGCAGTGTATCAAGAGACATAACAGAGCTCATATCCTTTGACTCAATAATATTCTAAGAACATTACATTCAGTGTATTCTTTGGGAAATTATTTTTGGTCGTAAACTCACTAGCGCATTTTGTTTTCTATAATACAGGTATGAATTTGGATTTTTCCAGTTTTTTTCAATCAGAAAACAAGACTTTTAAAATTATCGTTGTCCATGGTGAACTCTAAAATTGGAATCTCTATATTTTGTCTTAATTGTATTGTTATTGCCCAAGACAGTTTGAACCTGTTTTGATTATCTGAAATATTTATTGGCTCTGTTACTAATCTTACTATGATACAGAATCTTAAAAATTGTATATAATCCCACTCTTCACTGCTCCATTGCATCCTTGACCCCTGTTTCTAAGAGGTAGGTACAAGGTGGAAAACAATTGGAAGAATATGTTAAATTCAGATTGTTACATAACCAGGAAGACATTTTCAAATGCTCATTGTATTTGAATATGTCAAGAAAGGTAATCCAGGAAGTATGATTTTTCAGGACTTAGGAAGCACTACACAGCCAAGACATTGACTCCTGGCATGTGTGAGTGCTTCCTCAGTCTAACGCTGGGGGCTGTAGTTTCCCTCTGACTGTGGCTTCTTCCCTCTGTTGTGTTTGAGTATGGCTGCCTGCTGGTCTGAATCTTGTCCCTGCCATGTGTCATGTTATTTCAGTGCTATCCATGTTATTGTCCCGTGAAAGTAATTTATCTCTATCTTGTTCTCTGAATGCTCCCGCAGCTAGTTCAGTGAAGCCTGTTCACACCCAGGACCCTCTCCTGCTCCGTCCCCTTTCTCTGTCTTGCAGGAGCTGAGGGTGGCTTCTGGTGTTGTGTGGCTTCAGCATTTCCTTCCTGCCTCTCATCCACTTCGCGATGTAATTCTTCGCACTTTTACTTCCTTTGTAGAGTAGGCTGTGATGTCATAGAGAAGGGGACAGGGCTATCCAAATTCTCTCAATTGCTGGGAGGAGCTGCCAAGGTGTGCTGAGGGGCCTGTACTCAGGAAGAGAAACAGGGCGTCCTCCACAGTGAGTAACCCCACTTTTGAGTGCACCCAACTTTCCATGAAAACCTTACCCAGTACACTGCCGTTTCCTCTTGCGCCCTTTCTAGATTTAACCAGTTTGCCTTTTGGACATTCCCAGTTCAGCTCAATATGCCTCCTTTCTCCCCTTTCTCCTTTGCCCGCTCTCTTTTCTGCCATCCCGTGTCTCTCCCCTCCAGCTTCCCTCTTCCTTGCTTGCTCTCATGTATGTGTGTGTGTGTTGACCTTCTGCCCATACCTTCTATGAGAGACCATTGTTCCCAGCATTGCCTGTCCCTGGGGGGTGATGCCCACCTTGTATCTAGTCCATGTGACCACAGCATCGCCTTTCAGTAACTCATGAGTATGAACTGTTCTACAATACTGACGGTTCTTTTTTATTTCAGAACTTCTGTCGGCTTTTTTGTTTCCATGTCTGTATCTTTCCTGCCTTTCTTTGTAACCTAATCTTTCCCCCTTTGCAGCTCTTTCATGCAGTTTCCTTCTTGCCTTTTTTAAGCCAATATTTTTACTCTTTGGTCCTCTTCCCTGCACCACTGTGCCTATGTTTCTCCCCCCCTCCCTTTGATAGTTTTCAGTCCATCCCTCCCAATAGTCTCCTCTCTGAGGACAGTTTTCTTCTTTCCTGTTGACATACTTGTTGCTACGCTCTTTCCAGTGTAGCCTGTTTCGATGTTCTTTAAAGAATTGCCATCTGCAACTAAGGGACTGACCAGACTGGGAAAACCGGGGACACTTTCTGGGAACTAGAGGCGAGAACAGAAAAGTGGCCTTAGTGGTGAGGAACGGCAGGCTGTGTATAATTCACTAGATAACCACAAGGAACAGAGCCCCAAGGAGCAGAAGCCTTGCCAGTGACCTTGCTGAAATTTAGCCATTGATCATAGAAGAGATCACAGAGCTCTTTTGAATATATTTGGAAGCCTTTTCAATTTAAAATTTGCCTGAAAACTTCTTGATTAATCCTCAATTATTATGATAATTCTGGTCTGATAATCATAGTGATCATAAATTAGGACTCTAGAATCATTAAGTTGTATGGGGCCATGACTTGTGCACAAACTCCTGTACAGAAAATTTAAGTATTGGGTTGGCCAAAAGGTTCATTTGGGTTTTTCCATAAGATGTTCTGCTGCTGCTGCTGCTAAGTCACTTCAGTCATGTCCGACTCTGTGTGACCCCATAGATGGCAGCCCACCGGGCTTCCCCGTCCTAGAAAAACCCAAATGAACATTTTGGCTAACGCAATAGGTGTCATCTACCCTTGGAAGAAGTCATTGTGGAGATATGTGTAGACTTGTTTTCTTGTCCCAGATGTGGTCCTCACAGCCCTTGTTCGTGAGTAGTGTGGGGACCATTGTTCACTGCTTTCACTGCGTGTAGTTCAGTCCCGGGGTAAATAAAGAGCCTTGATTTCCAGGGCTGGTGGTCTAATGCCTGTGGAAATATTTAACTGTGTCCCATGTCATTTCCCATACTTTGTTCAAAAAATCTCCTCCACTCAAAAATAAGTAGGACAGATGGGGAGAGAAAGAAAATAGGACTCAGTTCATAAAGCTGAGATGGGCTGAACCGGAAGAGGAAGGGGGTTTACTTGAAAATGAATTGGAAAAGGCAAATGAAAGGAAACTGAGCTGAACTGGAAGACACACTGTAATGGGATACTTGGGTTTCTGTGTGCTTTTTCTCCATTTTGGCCACGAAGGGTTTTTAATACAGGGTTTTTTGTTGTTTTTTAATACAGAAGAAGTTGATCAGACTATGAATCCAGTGAGGTTATTTCTGACTAGTGCTTTGTTCTCTGCTGTTGATGGTATTCAGGCTCATGTTTCCAAGCTTTTAGAAATTTAGGAAACATTTTAACAGCCTGAAAACATGACTTTAACAATAAAATGTTAGCAATTTTAAATAAAGGAAATTATATACATTTACTAACTCGGTGTTTTTAGGTTTCACATTACTTTTTTTTGTGGTGTATGCCTTTGTGACATTTTTGCAGAATGGCCCCTGTATGTTGCAGAAATTGCCATAAATGCCCAGGAAAAAATTATATCCTATCACTTGCACACCTGACATGTATCATGTAACCTAATTTTGGCATAATAGCCCCTTCCCCTTTAAAATTTGCATGATTCACACACATTTTCATCTTGTATGCTTCTATGCAGTAATCTAGAAGTCTTATGTCTGTCTTTATTTTTTAGGCACTAGAGAAACACCCCAACTCACCAATGACAGCAAAGCAGATATTGGAAGTCATTCAGAAAGAAGGGTTAAAAGAAACAAGGTCAGTATTCATATTTACATTTTCTGTTTTCTTTGATTAACAATTGCTACTGATTGCAAAGCAACAGATGTATCTAGGTTTTGATGTTGTAGTTGATTGCGAATTAAGTAGCTACATGCGGATTCTTTGGTGACTGCCAAATATTTGAGTGACCCAAGATTTCCTTGAAACTACTTGTTCACTTAATAAATTAGACTGATAGAGAATGTATTTCATTAACAAGGAGCAGCACTGTGTGAATTTGCCTATAGTTGGAGTTACTCATCTTTCTTGTAAGAGAAGATTTTTGTTTCTGAAAGTGACTACTGAAAGAGAAACATTTTACAGGCTTCACAGATAGATTCCAGGATGTAAGATGAGCTCATTCTGATAAAATTGAAATTGCCAGTGAATGTAGTTGAAAATTTAGCCCTCTTATATTTAGAATTACTCTACTTGGATAAATTATTGTCTTTTTTAAGAAAAAGTTTTATTGAGATATTCATATATCATAACATTTGCCCTTTGAAAATGTACAATTTGTTGGTTTCCAGAACATTCCCCAAAACTGTGCAATCATTACCGCTATCTAATTTTAGAACATTTTCACCACCCTAAGTGAACCCCATATCCATTAGCAGTCACTCCCAATTCCCTATTCTCCCCAGCCCCTGGCAATCACTCATGCACTACTGTCTGTGGATTTGCCTATCCTGGACATTTTGTATAATTGGAATTATGCACTCTATAGCCTTTTGTGACTGGCTTCATTTAGCATCATGTTTTCAGAGTCCACCTGTGTGGTACCATGAATCAGTACTTCATTTCTTTTTGTTGCCAAATAATATTTTATTGAATGAATGTAAACTACATTTTCTTTATCTGTGGTGATCCTTTATTTTTGTTTAGTTATGAATTTTACAGTGTTGGCCTTATCCAGTAGTTTAGGGCCATATAAATGATATTACTCAAAGAGAAGAAAGGAATTTGTTATAAGGTAAAATAACCATAGAGCTGTCATATGTGTATCTACTCATTCATGTTACATAGAGTAAATTTTTTTAATTGTATGATGTTGCCTGCCTGTAAGTCATTGACAAGACAGTGGTCTCAGCTTGGCAAAAATTTAATCTGCTGAGTTACCTTTTGAATCTGGTAACTGAGATAGCATTTGCAGAGAGCAATCAATGTCCTCCCAAGACTAACTTTTCCTACAAAATTGGTGTTACCTGAAACTCGTTACTATAACCTGTGAGTCTCATTGGCTTCTAGCTGTTTAAAATGCATCTCTTGCAAGTTTTGCCCACGAACATCACAATTTAGTGGTATGAAGGACTCCTAGGCTCAGTTTTTCATCTCTGTTTTAGAGGCTTTATCTGCCTGTTCTGAAGAAAGAGCCCGAGCTAATGTAACTATAGTGTTTGCAATTATTGTTTCCCACAAAGTGGAGGTAACACTGGGGAGGAAAGTTGCTGACAGCGCCTAACAACTCTCTTAGAGGGGTCCCTTGCTTCTAAGCCAGACGTCATTATAAGGGGCTCAGGAACAAAACAGGGACACCTGGAAATTAATATTCCCCTGACTGCCTGTCCGAAATGTGTAGGCTATAGCCAGAAGAAAAGAAGGGGTACAAACCTGAAGATCTGAACCCCTGTTGAATGTGGGCTGAGCCAGCGCAGTCTACCAGTGCAAGCACTCGAAGCTTCTCCTATAAGCAGACACTTGAAATGTGTTCACCGCGATCCTCTCCACAGGAGTGAGCAGGCCACTATCAGCTGTTATGTACCTTGAGATATAAAACTCCTGTACCATGGCCATGAGCAGCATTTTAATTACACTTAACCATTGTAACAGCAATTTTTTTTTCATAGTTTTTTCAAGATGCTCGTCTTCCCAGAATGGTACATTAAAGGGCTTTAACTATATGTTAACAAACAAAACACAACTTCTTTAAAGAGTATGAAAATTGAAATGGAAAACATACCCTATTCCTCTGAATTCAACCCCTCTTCATCATCCCCGTCCTCTCTTATTGTGTCCTGTGAAGAAAAAAAAAAAAATGTCGTTATAAGTACGGATGAATCTGTGTAGAACTGTTTAAAGTTACCTGCAAGGGATTCACAAGTTAAATAGGAAAGGGAATAGGCCAAGAAAGAGACCGTGGTTCTGTTTTAAGTTCTACTTTATAAAATCAACTCTGTGCAGAGGGCTTCACACTGTGCATTTTATGTCCCCGTTTCTTTCTGTCTCTTTGAATTCTCGCTCCTGTCAGTTGTGATGGTTCCTTACAACTGCTGTATCTGTAACCATTCTTCTTTTCTAGTGTGCTTATTAAAATCATCTCTAAAATAAAAGTAGTTCTCAGATTTTTGAGTTTCAACTTTCCTATTGTATATTGCTTTAGGGAACAGATTCTGACATTTATTTTTATTTTGTTACCTTTCAAATTCTTAAATAGTTTCCAAGTATTTATGGGAGCTGAGTAAATGAAGTGTAACTGTATCTGTTTTTCTTAAGTAAAGTTACATTTAAAAATTCCATCATCATAAGGTCAAGCATAGCTGTTTCATTTCTAGGTATTTATTAATGATGTGCTTTTCAAGATGTGCAGGCTTTCAGATATGCCTGATTAACTGCAGGGGAGTGACTGTGAAGGTTACTGATGCGCCCATAACCTCCCGGGGGTCTCTATGAATGAGAGGTCATGTTAGCGGCCCTCCCCCAGTCCACCGCTGTGCCTGGCATTTCTGGAAGAGAGAAGATTGGCCCTTTATCCATCATCATTCCAATGCCATTTGTTTTAAAATAACGCCATTTCTTTCAAGAGCTGGGTTGTTGGGCAGTGGGGGGAGGGTTCTTCGTCCTGTGTGTCAGGCAGGTTTCCTATAACACTGGACCTCACTGGACTCTAAATTTGTCCTTGTTTGTCTTCCCGCTGCTCTGTGAACTCCTTATGGGGAGGGTACCCTCACACTCCTGGCACTCAGAAGATACTCAGTAAATATTTGTTGAGCAAACATTCTTCCTCAGGATGTTAACTTGCTGGTCCTCAGTGATCCCTTTGGCTTGCATTTAAAGTTAGAAGCTTCTTTTTGGCATTACAGGTTGTATTTTTTAATCCTATTTTTAATTGTTTTAATCAAAAAGAATCTACCAGTTTTGAGGGAATACCTTTAAATAAATGCATGCAGATCGCTTCTGACAGATGAGTGGTGAACACATGAGCTTATTGTGCCGTTGCCTGTTCTCAAACACTGTAGGTGCCTCTGGTTGACACTTAAAACTTAAAAAATAAACCAATAATTTTGGCAAAGCTGATGTTTTTGTTCAGTAGATGTGATATTGTTCACTTATTTATTTTTGACATTTTATGGTACCTTTTCTTCTTTCCCAGGGACACTTCAAATTGCACAATTTTCATACAGACAGGATAAAAAGAGAACAGCTCTTCCATATCATGTTCTGTGTATCTTCTTCAAGTTATTGATGAAATGTATAGTATTTGGTTGCACTGTATTTGGGAAAGCTAGACTGAAATAAGAATTCCCCATGTGGTTTTTAAAAAGGTATATAAATATAGTAAATTGTCAGAAGAACATATAGTTTTTGTTAGAGAAAATTAATATGATCATGGCAAGATCTCCTAGAAGTATTTTTAAGGAAAATATATCTGGTAAGTTTTAATTCCCTTCTGTATAATAACATAGAAGATCTTTATCAATATAATTTTATTCTGGTCCATCTATATTGTACTTGCTTTACTGATTGAGTTATTTCCAGGCTTCTGTTACTTTGTGCTAATGAGTTGTCAACAGTTGATTAGACAGAGCTGTTCGGAATGCTTTTCACATGATCAGAATCTTATAATCAGTCAAAGAGCCATGTTGCTTGCACAGAGAGGATAGAAATGTACATATTCTAGACTGCAGCTTTTATGGATGGATATTTGATATTCCTGTTTGGACTGCTTGGCTAAACATTCCCACTTCCTGAGGGAGAGAGGGTGCTACTGTGGACTCTAGTCTTGTCTGCAGTAATTAAACATATGTTCATAGAAAAAGAGAAAGCAACTGCGGTGACTGTGTTGGTTTGGATGACTTTGGGGGTTGCCTTGCCCTGATTCTGATTTTCTGCTTTTGGCTTGCTTATTCAGAAGTTATAATTCCTTTACAAAGGGGACTGAGGGAGTTTTGATGCCCAAGGATATGTTTTTCTCTGCTGATGTGA